>NC_092875.1:250067126-250367126 GCF_028372415.1 Notamacropus eugenii
TTAATACTCCACATGAAAATGTAATTGAGAAATATTTAACAAAATAAGTAAAAATACAATAAAATAAAGATAACATTATATTTTAAAATTGAGTTAACATGTGGCACACAGGGATCTTGATATATGGATTAGTGACTCTGTTTCTTTATAAGTTTGACACATTGGCCTAGAATACAGAGAGGTTGCAACTAGCCCAGGATTATAGCCAATATGTATCTGAGGCAGGACCTGAATCCACATCTGTCTGGTTCTGATACCTGCTCTTTTATTTAAAAAAAAAGTAAATGAGAAAACAGCTGACAATTACTGCCTAACAAGCACAGTTTTACAGGAATTAGACATCCCTGATGATAGTATTAGTAGGGAATAAGCAGGCTTTCAAAAAGAAATTTTCAACAGCAGATCATATCTTTTCTATTTCATAACTGACTAAAAAATATCAATGACACAAGATCCCACTGTGGTTACTGTTCATTCATTTTGAAAAAACATTTGATTTGGTAGAGCAAAATACTACCTTGAAGGCTCCCTTCCAACAATAATGTTTCCCATCTATGTTTAAAAATCATTAAAAATTAATTAAAAGAAATAATAGCAGAAATAACTTTTCAACAATTCTCTGATCCTTACCATCAAGTAAAGCATAAAACAAAGTGATACATGCTCACCAGAGCATATTACTCACTGTGATAAAGGAGATCTGGTTCAGAGTTCAAGTTAAAGCAGGATACCTTGTAGACAGTATGTATGGCCTTGCAGACGCTTTGTTTGCAGATGTCATTATGTTCAGATTTAACCCCAGAACATCAGAGAAATTCCTAGAATATATCTGTAAACATTCCAAATAGTTTATCTTGATCATTCACACAAGAAAGATCAAGTGGATGAAAGAAGTCTATTGTTCAGATTATGACATGCATAGGAATGGATAATGTATAGAGTATATGTGTGTATGTGTGTGTATGTATGTGTTTGTGTGTATATATAAAAAGTATGTGTACATATACGTGTAGATCAGTATGTATATCTGGGAGACACAGTCCAGGTAGACAATAAATGGGCCCCAAAGTTTAAAATGAGGAGGAGAGCAGGCTGACTGTCTTCAAAAACTATTAAGCTCATTTAGTGATTTTAAATTTCTCTCTGAGACAAAAGTCCATCTTTCCAATACTAACATTTTACTGGTGTTGCTGTATGGAAGCAAGAAAGGGAATATAACCATCTCTGAAGAACTAAAAATTAATATCACACAGAGGAGAAGAGAGAAGTATATGGTGGGTGTGAACAGGATGCGACATTTAGCGACTAAGGAACTTCAAAGAAAAAAGAAGTAAAAGATGCCATTAAGGAAATATATGGCCTAGGAAGGGGGTGAGGGTATGGTATGACAAGTGACCAGCCAAAAAGCAACACTAGTATCTCAAGGTGTAAAGACAAAATGAGGAAGGTCTCCAGCATGTTGGATAGACCCATTATGGTAAACTTATTGGGAGACACAGAGAGTTGCTCAGGATGGGCAGGTACAGATGGATTAATTTCTCCATCACTGGGTGGAACATTCAAAATCAATCAGATTGCAGGTTCATTTGAATATTTAAGTATTTAGATAAAGTAATATAAAGCATGATTATAAAATTTGAAGATTATCCTCTTTGAAACCCAGCTTCCTCATCTGTAAAATAGGAATAAAAATATACTACTTAACTCTTCTGTGAAATTTTACAAATCTTAAAATATGACATCAATGTGAGTTATTTTTGTATGATGACATGAATTTGGGAGAGCACTAAAAAAATGAATATTAGCTTGGAGATACTGACAGGTTAGGGCAGCTAGGTGGCACAATGGAGAAAGTGCCAGGTCTGGAATCAGGATGACTCATTTTCCTAAATTCAAATCTGGCCTCAGACATTTATTACCTGAGTGATGCTGGGCAAGTCACTTAACCCTGTTTACCTCAATTTCCTCATCTGTAAAATGAGATAGAGAAAGAAATGACAAATCACTCCAATATCTTTGCAAAGAAAACCTCAAATGAAATCACAAAGAGTTAGACACAACTGAAAAATGACTGAAAAAGAATTAACAGGTTGGATAGATAGGAAGAAGCTAATAAAACAAAATTTAAGGAGCATGAATGTAATGTCCCACCTTGAGTTTCAAAAAAATCAACTGCAAAGGATAGAGAGGCTAGGTTAGAAAAGTTGTTCATGTGAAAAAATCTAAAGGTAGCATTGAACTTTGAGTTTGATTTGAGCTGTGTGACATGGCAGCCAATGAAAACTAATAAGATTTTAGTCCGTATTAAAAGTTCAGCATCATTCCACATTGGGTTCATTTCAAAGATGGCATTTTAGGAATGACATTGACAAGCCAGAGAAGGATAACCAAGACGGGAGGTGGGACTAAAAACCAAGCCATACAAGGGTTAGTTCAAGGGTTTATTTATCCTGGAGGAGAAAAGACAGGGCATAGTTGAAGAAAGGAATAGTGTTTCAGGTATGAGTTGGTCCCTTTCCACTGAGAAAACCTAGAATCTTATAATACCAATGGTTTAGAGACCAAAATTATAATGAGCCAGCCAAAGGTAATGAAGAAAGGGAACCCAAGGGTGGAGACACAATCCCTAATCTAGAGGCAGAACAAAATTCAGCAAAACAAGAGCATGGCAAATCCAAGGAGGGATAAAAATTGGGCAAATATTTCACCCCCAATTGTTATGCTCAGTAAGCTAGGAAAGCCTGTAAACTTATGCCAGCATATGTGGTCCCAACTCTATGCTCTCAGTCTCCCAAATGGACTATGGGGAGATGAGATTCCCTTCCACATCAGAATGAGTGGTTGATAGTCATCATCTTTACCCAATTACTCCAAAACCTTTTCCACTTGATTCTTTGTTACATACTTAATATCTCTATATATCCTTGCCAGGATTTCTAAAAATATGATTTGTCCCAGATGAAATAACACTTGAACCAAAATTTTTGCTTAACTGTATAACTGAATTATATTTTCCATAGGCAACATGGTATAGTGAATGGGGAGTTATCTTCAGAACCAGGAAAACTGGAGTACAAGTGTAGACTCTCACTCACCCTGGCTATGTGACAAATCATCTCATTTGTCTCAGACAAATTGTTGTTCAGTTGTTTTGGTTGTGTCCAATTCTCCATGACCCTATTTGGGGTTTTCTTGCAAAGATACTGGAGTGGTTTGCCAATTCCTTCTCCAGCTCATTTTAGAGATGAGGAAACTGAGGTAAACAAGGCTACGTGACCTTCCCAGGGTCAACCAACTGGTGTCTGAGTCGGGATTTGAACTCAGGTCTTTCTGATCCCAGGCCCGGTGCTCTATCCACTGGACTACCAAGTTGCCCACTAACTCTGAGATTATAAGTTATAGAACGGTTGCTGATCTGCATTTCCTTAGCACAGTACCAGAATGAAATAAAAACAATAATCACAAAAAGTGTTGTATTTGACTACTTATGCAGTTGCAAGCACCTAACTTCAGAACAATATTAGGATTAGCAGCCCTGAGGTAGTCATGTGGTAATTAAGGGACTGGGAAAAGTTATATAAAGGTTCACAGCTGGCTGTTCTAGACAGCAAAATTGAAAAGTAGATTGCTGTCACCAGGGGAGATCAGCTATTCTAGATCTATAATTTTAGACCCTTGTGGCTGCTGACAAATCTGGCAGGGTAGCAAGAGTTAATGTCTTACCCATCCCTGAGTCTCAAGTGATTTCCCCACAGCGGATCCGAGTCATGAAAACGTCGTTACCAAATTTGGTAATGCACAAAGCTTCTCTATGGTTGTGAAATCAATTAGAGCTGGGGTTCAAGTCCTTGTTTATTGACATCTCTCAATCAACTATTCTTCCAAAGGTTAACAAGACAGCACTTGGAAGACATATATTCCCTGTCCCACCAGGCCACTGACTCACCTCAGACCTCAGAGTAATGGAAAACCTCACTGGTGCTTATGAAGTTATTTTCATACTACTTAGAGTTTCCTGCTGTTCTCATTGTCATTGAGTCCCTGATCGTGGTTATTTAGAATTAAAGGATAATCGCTATGGGTTTATTGTATATAAGGCAGTAAACGGCTGCTGAGATAGATTGATGGCCAAAGCAAAACTGAATCATTTAATCTATCTCCAAAGCTGTTTATTGGGAGTATACTACAAAGCCATAAAGATTATTACTATTATACAGCACACCATAACATTAAAACCAGAAGTTTCTTTCCCTTGAGAAGGTGGGAAATTGTTCCATTATGCAGCCTCGATCTAGGACTTTCTAGGGATGTCACCAAAGGGGTGAGAATAAAATGAAATCCTGGGTAGTTTAGAAGTAAATATTATCGTTTTCATTGTAGAATTCTTCACTCCCAAGCATATTCACCTGCCAAGCAGCTTCTAAAGCATAGAATTTTCTTAAATTTCTGTTTGAGTCAATTTGCTTGTCAGCTGAGACACACCTGCCCCTCAAGCAAGAGGAAAGGGTGGGAGAAAACATCAGTATAGACATTTACTAAATTAAACACATTTTTTTTTTCCTAAACCAAAGTTTCTTAATGAGGATCTGAGACCCACTATGGATTGATTCCAGTCTGTGAGTTAGTGCCTCCCTCTGAGATAATGTTCAATTGATCCTGGAAATATCTTATTTGGACATAGTTTGTCCATTGTCTTCCCCATCAGAATCTGAGTTCCTTGAAGGCACAGAATGTTATCACTTTTGATTGTATCCCCAGCATTTAACACAAATCCTGGCATATAATAAGTACTGAAAAATGTTTTTGATTGATTAATATTTATTTCAACATAATTGGCTATATACAATCCTATCTATTTTAATTTATACATTTAAGTACATTTTTTTTGAGAAAGTGTCCATGGGCTTCAGAGAGACAAAGGGGACCATGATACAAAAAGATTAAGAACTAAAAATCTCACTTGGCCAAGGCAGACAATTTTCTTGGTTTCTTTTAAGCAATATTTAGACAATTGGATCTTTGGCAAAAAATTACGGTATTAGAATCACAATTTTGTTGCTGTTGTGTTGTTTCATTCATGCCTGACTCTTCGTGACCCCCACTGGAGTTTTCTTTGTAAAGACAGAATTGTAATAATGCTTCATAAATCAATTCTCTGAGATACATTGAAGCAGGTCCTGCTGTCTTCACTAAGATTGGTGACTGGAACCAGTTACGACCAACAGCTATCCCATCATCAAGGGTAGTACCATGAACAATCAGATACTTAGTAAAATGTTTTAAAGGACAATGATGAAAATTGAAGAATATCTTAAAATGACAAATTCTTCAAGAATATAAGAATATCTCTCTCTGTTTTATGGGTCACTATCATGTTAATTTTTTTTAATTCGGGGGAAACATAAAGAGTTGACCCTTAAAAAAAAATCCCATCCAGAGTAAAGAACCAGAGGTAAGCTATAATATGCTCAAATCTGGGAGGCTATCATAAGATTACATGGTATGCAAAAGTCTATATTAGGAGAAACTGAGTAAAAATCTTAAAAGGTAATTGGCAAAAGAATCTTGTCCTAACTAAAAGAACATCCACATGATAAAGAATATTTTTGTTTATCCCTCCTTCTTTTATCTTTGACATAAAGGGAAAAGCAAGACAAAAGGGTAGAGAGATGATCGGGGACAAAAGTACCAAATAGAAAAAGCTATGCAATTGAAAAATCGCATCTTTTGGATACTGAACACGTAATTAGAAGAAGCTGAAATAATATCATTTTTCCCTAAAAACTCTGAATTGAGGCTTTCAATTGCTCTGAATTCTAAAAGCAGGTAGATGGGTGCTGAAGTAGATAAAGAAGACTGAAGCATAAACACTGGAAAAATGGTGTAAAACTGAGCCTTTTGACAATGGAAACAATATATGTGGGAAAAAGTAAAGGTTTTCTTCTAACAGAAAGGAGCCAAGGTTTAGATGCGACGAGTCCTTTTCTTTGTAAAGATGTTTGTATATCTTTAATTTTTGTCCCACTTGGTATATCAAATCTGTAAAAATAATAGCAGTCATAAGAGATTTCTTTATGATTTATGTTGTCATAAAAATAAAAACATTTATGGAAAAGCAAAACTGGCTAGATTATGTATTATTCTTTGATTTTTTTTCATTTAATTATGTCCAAATGAAGTCTAACTGTCTGACCTACAAAATACATACCTGGTACCATAGTTCACCTGGTAATAGTTATTGAAATTAGAAGATAGCACACCAGAGAAATAATTCAACTCCCACAGAATTTGTCTTGCAGAATGAAATATGTAAGTGATGGCAAATATCATATACAGGCAAGAACCATGTCATCTGCTTCTTATAACACTATCGTAAGATGTGCTAGATTTTGTGGTAGATGAGACTAGTTTGTTAGCAAGGCCCTCCTGCTACTTTAGAGAATTAAAGTTATTTGAAAGGGATTGAAAACACTGCGATCCATCCATATACCTCTGTCAAGCACTTATCTGATGTCTTGTATATAGGAGTGCTCAGTTAAGTACTGATTAGCTGAATAATTTGTAAACACATGGAACTCCAAGAAAGTAGTCCATTACACACATACAATAAAATGTTCGTTGAATTGAATGAAACTGAATCAGCTAGGTATTAAATAAATTAAAATTTTCTTCAGAGAAATTCAATCCAACATTTATAAAACACCCACTATTTGCAGAGATTGTTCTAGTCTCAAAAGACCCTGGACTCAAGATCACAAGACGTAATGGGAGTACAAGGATGGATATAGAGTACAGGATGAAAAAACTGATGAATGAAAAAGCTTACTAATTTCCGGTGCACCATACTGAATGCTAGGGATACAAATACTAAAGCAAAAACAATCCCTGGCCTCAATGTCCTTACCTTCTAATAGAGTAGAAAACTACACACATAGGGATGGATTATAATTATGATACTAGCAGACCATGGTAAAGACAAAGGAGAGATAAAAAGTTAGTAACTTCTGAGCTAGCCTGACAACATGGCCTATGTAGCCAAATGTAGGCACTGTGATTAACAAGGTGGCAGTTTCTAGAATGAGAGAAAGTTTTAAGCAGAGGTGGCACTAGTGAAAGTTGTGATTATTGAAAGTTATGCTGACTCAGTGACCCCATTGTGCCCATTTCTGCTTGTCAATCAGTGTTGGGGAAGACCAGTCTGAAGCTTTTGTATTATCTGCTGTCTAGTGTGTAGTGGTTCATCCCCACAGGGTTAGCACCTAGGGGCAATTGGGGAGGAGCTAAAACACAATGGCCCGTTCCCTCTTGCTGATGTGGACCTATCCAAATTGGTCTTTGCCTCATGATGAAAGTCATCCGTCAAAATTGGCTCCATCTCAAATTCTTTGCTGATCTTTAGTGATCAGCCTATCAACGTGTTGCTACCTTGAAGTATTAATAAACACCTTTTAATTAATTAATTCTCTTTTTCCTGAGTTTTGTCTCATAAATAAAGATGAAAGCCCAAATTTTCCTTTTAGCAGCACCTTGAAGGATCTAAAATGAAGAGATGTGAAGAAAATATATTAAATACACATTGTACGGCCTCTCCAAATGCAGAATGAAAGCAAGAAATAGCTAATAGTCCAGTCTGGCTGAAACACAGATCATGTGAAGGAGAGTAATATGAAATCATTTGGAAAAGATAGACGAGGTTATAAACATATCGTAGAATAACTTCAATGATAGGCCAAGTAGTTTGTACGCTATTCTATAGTAAATAAGGAACTACTACAAGTTTCCAAGGAAGAGTGATAGAGTCAGGCCTGTGCGTTAGGAAGGTTAACTTGACAGCTATGAAAGACAAAAAGAACAGTAGTTGACATTTACATGATACTACAAGGTTTGCAAAATGCTTTTACATACACGATTGGTTAGAAGTCTACTAAAATAGTCCATATGAGAGTATGAGAAGTAACAGGGCTTAAACTTGGGTGGTGGCAGTATGAGAGTCAAGGAGATGGGTGATGGATGTAATGGAAGCAGAAAAGGAAGTCTTGGCAACCCATTGTATTTGAGGGGTAAGGATAAAGATGATTCTGAGTCTTCGAGTCTTACTAATATCTGAGAAAATGGTGATGGCATCAGTAGAAATAGACTGGGATGAGTGTAGGGAGGAAATTAGCTCACTTTGGAATAAGTTGAGTTTGTGGTACAGGCAAGACATCCAGATGGAAATGTCCGCTGGGCCAGTAAACTTGAGACCGTAAAAGACAAATAGATTGTAAAGTCATTTGCATAGAGGTAACAAGAAAAAGTATAGTAATGAATGAGATTTCCAGGAATGAATGAGTAGTATGGTAAGAATACAGTGAATGTGGAGCAGAGCTTGGCAAAATCCAGACGACTGCCTCTTTTTGTAGGCAGAGAATTAAGAATTTTTTTGTATCTAAATACAAAGGCCCTACAAAAAAAAAAAAAACCAGCCCAGATTTGACTCTTGGGCCATAGTCTGCTAACCCATGATAATAGCATATGGTTTCTTGAAGTTTAGTGTAAAGGGAAGGTGTTATGTAATATGACACTGTAAAGGGGTGACAGGATCACAAGAAAGTTTTTGTTTTGATTTTTAGGATAATAGAAACTAAACATGTTTGTAGTCAGAGTGAGATGAGCCAGAAGAGAGGAAAAGAATGAATATGAAAGAAAGAGAGTGAACCATAAAGCAAGATTATGGAGGGGATTGAGAGCAACTGCTCCTTTACCCTCTGAGACTACAGGACAGGAAAAGATGAAAAGGAACATGAAATGGTAGAAAGAACACTAAATTTGAAGTCAGAGGACATGTGTTCTAATTATGGCTTTGCCTTTAATAATATTAATTATTAGTTGCCTGTCAATAATAATAATAAATAATAACAATAAAAGCTAGCATTTATATTGCACTTTTAAGTTTATAAAGGACTTTAAAAATATTTCATTTTATCATTATCTTAATCCTGAGAGGTAGAGATGGTTATTAAACCCATTTTATAAATGAGGAAAGTGAGGCAGACAAAGGTTGAGTGATTTTCCCAAGATCACACAACTTATAAGCAATCTGAGGCAGCATTTGAACTCAGGTCTTCCTGATGCCATCAGATGCTCCATGTACCATGTCACCTAGCAAATCCATAACTCATAATCAAGGCAACTTGTACAACTTTGGTCAACTCATGGAATCCCTCTGTTTCTTCATATGCAAGATGAAGGAGTTATGCTTAATGACCTTTGTGGCTCAAACATATGATTCTAAGATGTATTCTCTATGATCCCATAATCCTGTGGGACAGAGATATTTTCAAGGGTGGAGATGAGGGATCTCACAATGGAGAGATTCAATATTATTCATGATTTGGGCAGTAAGGTCACCTACTGAGAGAGGTGAGAGTAAGAGAGGAATTGAGGATTTGAGTAAAGAGGAGAAAGTTTGAAATAGTTGCAGTGGGAAGCATGATAAGGAATTAATCAAAGATGAATAAAAGGATTGCTGTACAGCAGTAATGATGACCCAGTTAAAGGGGGATAACATGAATTTTTAGCGGTTGTCTCTGCCTCCAGCAGAATTTGGCAGCTGGGTAAGAAAGAGCAATGGAAGTCACTATTGAGGATGATGTAGAGTTGGGGATTGTCAGGGAAGGGACAGTATAAGGAAGGACAAGGCCAGAAGGGTTTCAAGGATAGAAGATGAGTCTTTGTCAAAATGGTTGGCACCAGGGACAAATGCCAGGAAGGGATGGGAGAGAAGCCAGAGCAGAAGTCTCTGAAGTCAGGATGAGGTCAAACAATAAGGCCATAGGAGACAGGGTAGGAGATGATGGTTAGGGGGGAATCCCAGAACTTGGGAACCAGGAGGAAAAGGAAGAGTTTCAGGGGAATGTGTTGCTCAGCAGACACAATGTATATTGTTGTGTGTTCATCTTTCGTTGCCAAAGAAGATCATGCCATCAGAGAAATGATGACATGACTTGCATCTGACTTTATTTTGAGTGAGGGAAGGCTGTACAGGTCACCAGCCAGACTTTTCCTCCAGAGCCATCTGAATCCAGTGACCATATATTCATCAGGATGACTGGAGATGACCCAGGATGCCCCGGGAGACCTTGAGTCCTTTAAAAGTATGAATTAAATGATTACTAGTTACAAGCACTGTGCTAAGCATTGGGGGTACAAATAGAAAAGCAAGGTAGTATCTACATTAGAAGAGCTCATGTTCCAAGAGATAACATACAGCAGATATTTCAGTCAAGTCAGATGGAAAGACCCAGTGATTGGTTGCAGCAGCAAAAGGAAAGATAATAATTCTTCTTTAATGTCATTTCCATGAATATCACATGTGTTTTGACTTTGAACAATTTGATAACACCAACAGCTTTTTTGCTGTCATCAGTAACCGTGGGTTCTGAGGAGGCAGGGGATATAGCACCTGCAGAAGCAGTCATCAGATCACTGGGATTGCTTCCCCAGATGACACTTGTGAGGCCAAGCTAAAAGGAAGGCCAGAAGTATGTTAGAGAGTCACTACCTCGAAGGGGCCTTGTGCTTATTTGTTCTTCTTTGGCATTTTACCAGCAGTTGATGGTGGTGAAGACAGGAATGACTGGCCCCTTGGCCAAGGGTTGTTCCCTTTAATTATGATTACAGGGCCTAGTCTGGAAGCAGGGTCAGTGGTCTTAGAGGTATGAAGAGTTTTCAGCTGTTCCCAGGGTTCTCTGACTTACCTGCACTTGTTGAATGGATGGCAATTTGAGACCCTTCTCAACTAGTGTCATTCCCTTCAATGATGGCTGTGGGAGTAGAAGTGTTGAAGAGGGATCAGTGTATTAGAAGAGCTATCATCATGATGACCAAAGTCAACAAGGATAACAACAGGGTGAGGGTATTTTGTTGAATTGAGGGTAGAGGTGAAAAAAGGAAGGAAACCAAAGCTGAAGGGAAGTCACTGAAAAAGGTGGAAGTATATCTTACTCAGTAAATGACCACCCCAAGGATCTAAAAAGCATAATATAAACTTCAAAGGAGAAAGAGTATTTTTGTGATGGTAGTATACTTTTTTCCTGGCTTTGCGGAGGGGATGGGAAAAAGGAGTGGGGGAAAAAACAAGGAATGAATGGGCAGCATTGGAAATAGTGAGAAAGTGTCAAAGGATGTCATGTCTATAGGCAGAAGTCAGGTTTCAAACTGAATCAAGTGGTAGGAAGATGGAAGGAGCTAATGGAAAACATTGAAGGACAAAGAGAAATTGCTAAACAATAGTTTCAGAACACTGTGCCTTCATACTGATGTCTATTCTAAACTGAATCCTATAGGTTCAGTTGCAGCAGTAGAAACCATGGGTTATAATGGTGAAAGCACACTGATGGTAAGAGGATGTTTGGACAGATCCCTTCTTCTAAGTGGTTCCTTTGGATTTGACAGCAACAAGAAATAGCTCTGAGTCGCATCTTCAACTAAGTATGGTTTCATTTTAGTACTGGACTACATTTCCAGAGCTCCAATGAGTTGTATAAAAGATTATCTCCACCTCCTTTCCCCATGCCCTTGACAGCTAAAAGTGTCATGCCCAGCACTTTCTCCCATTACTTACTCATAAAATGTACTAATTTAAGTTCTAGCTATATGTGTGACTCAGTTGGCACTGAGAATATTATGGAATGTGCTAACTGCACAAGGAAATATTACCCAAGTGTTTGACATGAGCGGTAGTGGAAAGGTCTGATTTAGGAAGAAGGAAAAATGCTTAAATAAAGGACAAGAGACTTCCCGACAAGGAGATTATAAAAGGAAATTTCTAGATAAGGTTAGAGATGAGACTCAATGATCTCTAAGATCCCCATCCAACTCTAAAATTCTATTATTCTAATAATAAACTAGAGACAATCTATTAAAATTATTCTCCTATAAATTACATGAAGGCAACAATACTGTTTTCTCTGAGGTATCCCACATATCAGATCCTCAATAAATGTCTCTTGAATGAAGGAATGAGCCAAGGAATCAATGAAATCTCAAACTAGGAAGACAAATAACTTAGGTCATCTTTTCTATTCATCAGCTATGCCTAAATAATCTTAAAATTCTGCATTTTTAAAATCTTTAAAAAAGAAATTTTTAAAGAATTTAAAGAAATTTAAAGAAAAAAGAAATTTTCTTTAGCAACTAATTTTAGTAATTAACAAACCTAATTCTCAGGAAGTGCTTTCCTACAACTACCTTAATCCTTACTATTATTAAAGCCTATTTGCACAACAACTACGTGAGGCACTATAAAGAACTCTGCAATTTGAGTCAAGGGATTTGAATTCACTTCTTGATTTTACCACTAAGTAGGTGAGGGACCTTAGACAAGTCACTAATCCTTTCTGGACCTCAGTTTACTTATCTTTTAAAATGAGGGCTTTGAACTAGATAATCTCCAAGGTCAGTCAATAATCATTTATTAAACACCTACTATGTGTCAGGTGCTGTGCTAAGTTCTGGGGATACAAAGAAAGATGAAAGACCTGACTTCAAGGATCTCACAGTTTAATGGGGGGAGAAAATATGCAAATAACTATGATAGAGGATAAGCTGAATTTATCTTGTTTTTACAGGATAAAGATTTCATTTCTAAATGTAAGGTGACTTCCCGCTCTAAATCTATGACTATGATAATTTCATTTTTCCTCAGTGGAGGCAATGTGATCACCATCTTTCTTTACCTTTTTCAATGTATTATTCAACTTTTCCTAATAATTCATCCTTTCCAAGATTAATCCCATTCATTATTCCTCTTTAGCTCTTCGAAAACTCACTATATCTCCTTTCAAGTTTCAGAGAATTAGAATACAACCAGCACTCTTGTAAGGGACAAATGTCATAATTGCCCAATGTCATCATTGAAGATTTTTAGGATCTTTCCCTATGGTTGAATTTTTGCATGCTTTATTCATTCACTCACCAAATATTTATTATGCAATTATCATGTGCCATACTAATTTGGTCATTGATAGTATTTGTCAAGTTGCTGTCTTGAGAAGAAAGAGAAAGTTCTTTCCCTTATGTGGGAAATAGCCCATAAAAGATTATAACGATCAGGGCAAAGCATCCTATGACAGAAAACAAGGAACCCAGCCTGGGTGGCTAGATCTCCTTTCCCCAGGTCCAAGAAGGCCTCTTAGCATGGTGGGTAGATCTTCAATTGAGAATTTATGGAAGGATTTATTGAGGATTTATGAAACAGTATAGAGAGGAGAGAGAACTCACTGTTAAAGTCACATCTTTCAAAGTATCAAAGGATGTTCCCACGATTCTGCCTACAGGATTTAGCACTAGCACCTATTAAAAGGCAGAAGCTAATGACAGGGTTGTAAGTGAATAGGATGTGGTAAAAGTAAAAGACACATGGCTCAACCTAAGCAACAGAAAGAGGCTTTTTGAAAACTGAGACTCATTCCTGGATATGGAACTAGAATTAGGAAACTTGACAGTCAATGTGGCTACAAGCTTCTGAACCTATTACCAAGGGACCAGGGAGAAAGCCTGGCTTGACAATAGGATGAGCTCTGGGAAGAGGTACTGAGAACTTCCTAAGTGCATTTGGAGAACTAATGTAAGGACTTAAAAGCTGAGCCAAGTGGGCAGCGCCAGTTCTGACTTCCTGAATGCCGCACTTAGGGAAAATGCTTCAACAAAATAGAATTAAATACAGGTCACCAAGGGAATTGGAGGCTCTGCTGACTTGACTGAATCACAATCAGAAACTAGGATTAAGTTGTTTAATTTTTGAAAATTTCTCCCTTAAAGGGAGGGATGATAGAAGAGAGGGCAGATTGGTGATAGGGGTAATTAGAATGCTCGGTGTTTTGGGGTGGGAGGAGGGGACAAATGGGGAGAAAATTTGGAACCCAAAATTTTGTGAAAATGAATGTTAAAAGTTAAATAAATAAATTTAAAAAAAAAAGAAAGAAAATTTCTCCCTTAACTTTCTCAAATAAAGGTCATTTCCCATGATCCCTAATTTCTAAATGCTAATACAATAAGTACTCTGGCTAATTATTTAAGGAAATTTCACATTTTGAAATAGCAAAGATACCTCAAGATTCATTTAAAAAAAAATAAAAATGGCATTTTTTGTTGAAAGTTAAAGATGAGTTTTAAACAACAGGAAAATGTCACTTATTCCACAGCATTTGTCATTCTTTTCATGAATCAATCCTAATGTCTTCTAATGATGTACAGAATCCTGGGAGTAGACAAGTCACTGACAGAGTTTGAAAAGCATGTTCTCAGAGACTTAAGACTTTCATCTCTCTAGTATTTCTCTAAGAAGCAGGAAAATGGCAAGGTCTGATTTATAAGGAGAATAACATTGTTATACATTTCAAGTAGACAGCTTTCCAGTGAATAACTGGAGATGTTGAAATATGAGGGCTGGGTCCAGATTCTCTCCCATGATAAAATCCACTCTGCTCAGTAGTTCTAGGTCAGACAACGAAAAGGCAAATGCCTACTTCGTAAGAGATGAGTGGACATATGACAACTCTAACACTAGGCTATGGCCACATTTCTCAAAGGAATTCGAATCATAATGGGAACTCTTCCCCAGCCCTGCTCCTTCCAAAAAGATTGATTCCAAGGCAAGCATCAGCTGGAATCAAAAACCTGGAAGAAAATAGCATCAATTTTGGATTCACAGCTTCCCCTACTCCCTAATAGTCAGTCAATAGGATTTATGATGTGCCAGCTGGGCAGAGGATTCCATCAGGAATTTTTGTCTGTTCTGTTTGAATATGATGCTCCAGGTGATGGTGCTATCCCAATGTGATCTAAAGGACAGATCTATGCTGAGTAGGCTCTTTGCAAATCCATTGTAGAGACTGTCCTCATTTGTTGTGGCTACAGCTTTTGTTCAAGAGGCCTACTGCCATCATTTTAAGGGCTTATACCACTGGTAAGTGCTCCCTCTTTTCTTCACCTTCCCACAAGGCTTAATTTTAAAAGGACCACCCACTTCCTGATTCATGGTCACAATTCAATAGTTTAGTGGATCTGTGCCATGACCAATGTGGATGTTCCTTACAGTGGTGCAGATTACAATCAATTTGTACCTTCTCATCTATGCTAATCATGGTCATGTCGTCCCTCAAATCCTCCAGTGAGGTTTTTACCCTACATGTTCAAGACAGTTCTTTGTTTTGGTTTCTTTTTTAAATAGTCCTTGGGAGTTTCTTCCTTTTCTTTTCTATGCTTTGTTAAAAGGGGTGGTTCTCTGGGTGGGAGGAAGGGTTGTACTTGAAAATAAGGTAATACAAAAACAAAAGTTGTCAATAATTTTTTTAATCCATCAAATAAAATACTGAAGGAAAAAATTTATGGGTAAGAATGTGATATTTGGACTGTTCATCTGTTATTCCTTGATCCTTTCCTTTACACGTATTACAGTGAATGGATGATATAATCCAAGCAAGGCAGGTCACCAACAGTATCAAAATCTTTGGAACCATTCATTATGTAGCACACATACATACGTGTGCATGCACACAGATGATTATCAATTATCCACACATAATTTGTGTACTTGGTGGACTGCCTCATTGTCATCTCTGAGGTCCTTGGGCCACTTTCTACTCAAAACACATATCCAGATATGTACATACATAGATATTGATAGAACCTTCTCAGTTGATGTGTGTTCAGGGAATGCAAACTAATTAGTCTAAGAGAAATGTATTAAGGACTGAGAGTCAGCTATAGGGAGTGGAAGGATCACATAATGCATTGCAAAACCATACAACAATGTTTTTGGACTATTCACTGTTTTAGATTATCTATAGCCCAGGTCCCTTTTCACTCAGATGAATAAAAGGTGAAACACTATGAATTTTGCAGACAATAAGAACAGTGCAATAGATTAATATTAGGCCAGAAAATGACCAGAGATTTCTATTTTCCATTCTACAATAAGAACAGTCTGTGTTTGCCCTGCCTACACTTCTTTGTCTGTGGCAATAGAAGGCTAAAAGTTGTCACTGAATTGGGGCACCTACGCAACTTTCTGCCTTTGAAAGAGCTTCCAGCACCACTCCCTGCTTCAGTACCCCAGATCATCTGCTACACTTCTGTAATGTTAGACCTGGAATGGACTTTAGATGTCCTCAAATGCAGGGGATCTTTGCCTAAAATCTATAAGTTAAAGGATAATTCAGACAGTGTGTAAATTTTTGCTTTTCCCTACTATTCTGATAACTATTTCAATATAATTATTTTCTTTGTAATCCTCTATATTTTATTTTATACACTTAAAGACATCATTTTGAGAAGGAGTCTATAGGCTTCAACAGACTACAAAATGACAAAGAAATTAAGAAGCCCTGTTCAAATAGAGCCCACTCCTTTTATAGATGAAGAAATGGAGACTTAGAAAAAAAGAAATAATTTGCTTAAGGTAACTAACTGAACTAGTCACTGGCAGAACTTGAGTCTGTTGCCTCCATGGCCAATTCTCTTTTCACTATACCACAGCTGAGCTGGGACAAGAACACAGGGTCCCGGGTCATATAATAGATTGTTCTCTAGTAATCTGAGAGTTCAATTAGTCACCAAAGAAATCTAACTTGTTACCAGGTACCTGCTGAAGTCCTAGAAGAATTTGAATCAACCCAACCAATGTTAGCACCACTGAGTAACAATAGCATTTCTGGGAGTAGGTTGCAGGAAACTGCTGTCATATGGTCAGTTCACAATTATCCATTCTGATAGCAGACAAGATAACCCTGTAACTCAGGGCAACCCTAGTGGTTCCTTGTTTTCATGGTCCATCCTCCGTCAGGGAACCTTTTTAACCAAAGAAACTAAGCCCTATACAATCAATAAATCTATGCATATTAGGCACACAATAAATGTTTGTCATTGATTGCTCTGTGCCCAATTCCAAGATGGCCCTGGGTATATAGGAGTTGCTTGAATTTAAAGTTTCATATAATGATCAATTAATACATGTTTATTAAGCTCCTATTGTGTGTCAGGCACTGACCTGAGAGCTGGAGACATAAATGAAAAAATGAAATAATCCTTGGTCTCAAAGAGTTGACATTCTGATTCCTAGGTCACTTCCTTTGCCTTCCCTTCCTTCTTCCCTTGCTAGTCTCTGACTGGCAAGCTAAAGATATTAAGATATTAAGATAGCCAAATGGTTAGCAGTTGGGGAGAGGAAAAAGAAACATGCTAGTAAGAGGCTAGGATGCCCAACTACCATAGAATTAGCCCCTGAATAACCAGGGCTTGGCTATCTGGAGTGTGAGTCCTTCCCAAAGCTGCCATCTGCTTCCAGAGCAGATTCAGGCAGCGCCTATGTCCTCAGGAGTCAGCAGCCCAGGCCTTGTGGAATAGAGGGAACTAGTTCCCCATTAGTCAATAGCACCAGTTTGCCTCTTTCTTTCCTACCCCCACTGTCATTATGGGCCTGAGAACTGGTGGCACAGACAATCACATGGCCGCATAATTACTGGAGATTATGTCTCTGCAGCTGCCAGGGAGCCAGTGGCATCTTGCACTGCTGGCTTTCTTTTAGGAGAAGCTGGCACGAAGCAATTGCTGCTCAGTAGGCAGCCGCCTTCATCTTGGCATGGCCCAGCAGCACTCAGGGCTTCTGCTCACTTCACTCCACCCCACACCCTCTCCTCTCATTCCAGAAGGAATTAGCCTACCTCTGACTAGGTGCTATGCCATTCCATATGTACCCCTTAATAAAAGACGCAAAAAGCCGAATTCTCAGCATTAAAGTACAGGATCACACTGCTATCTTGTGACCTCTGTAACCTCAATCAGAAATGAAGCTTCCTTATTCTGTATACAGCACTGCTGGGTTATTGGGGGGAAAAAAAGCTGTAGGATAGAATTTTCTTTTTCCTCTCCCCCTCTTTCTCTTTTTAGTTTCAAAACCCTTCCCAAAAAGAATTGAGTCAAAGGGAAATACTGGTTCGTTCTTATCTGTGGGCCTTGCAAGGGAGACAGGGTGAACCAGTTCAGACAAGTTTAAATACAATTAAACAGGTGGCTACTGTCTTCTAACCATCAGTAATTTTACAGCTAACCACCTACGACTGAGCTAAGGTCAGATTCTCTTCTAAACCTGAAGCTGCTAAGTTCTGAGTGAAATGAATGGGATGAGGTGAGAGAATGAAAAGTGGATATGCTAGTGTCTGGTAGGATCGGAGTCAGGCAGATTCTCTTAGGTTTAATGATGGGAAATAAGAGGGAGTAGACCTTCAAACAATTATTTAGGTTCATTTCTCCTTCAAAATTTCTACTTGACTTGCAAAATTTGGTGCAATTCAACTTTGTAAATACAAAGAGGCTACTATTGACTCAGCCAGTAAGATGTGTGATTTGAGGTCTCGTCTTCTCCTCCTATGGCTGGGGACCCAATATGATACCAAAACATCTAACCAAGTATATCAGTAAGCACCCCAACATACAAAAGGGGGCCTGCTATCACAGGTTCTTAGATATGCATTCATAAAAGGAAAGGCAATTTTTGAGGGATTAACAATCATTTTAATCAAGCACATGTATCATTCCTTTAACCAAGCATATATATCAGTCACCTAATTCAGTGGAGTCAGCAACCTGAATTTCAAAGAAAATACAGAGAAATTAAAAGTCAACAGACATGGCTTCCTCTGTCTGAATTCAACAGACAATTCCAACTTCCTGACCATAGCTACCATATAGGGAAGCACAACATCTGGGTTCTCAAAGCTGGGGGGCTCCTTACTGGCTTCCCAGGGTTCTCATTGGGCCAAACAAACACTTCAGTCAGTAAACCCCAAAGTAATCAACAGACATGGCTTCCTCTGCCTGACCATAATTCAACAGACTGCACAGCTGTCTGCCCATAGTTACCAGAGAGGGTAGCGTGACATCTGGGTTCTCAAAGCTTACAAATGTTCCCAGGCCTGAAAATGGCTGGGAAAGATTCTCCTCAGTTCTTCCAATAGAGGCATTATACTTCTTGATTACACTAAAACAAAAACAGCAAAAGATCCTGTTTTACTTGCCATTACACCAAGCATGAAGCCCTTAGTCATCCTTTCTGACGCTTCCTTTGGTAAGATACTAGGAAAAGACACACATGTACTCTACCAAACACAACTAAAATTGTATTGTACACATAGTTGGCTTTGAAATAAAATAGAAATAGATTGAAAAAGAAAGTATAACATATTAACCAATCAACTTGATATATATCAAAGGCCTGCATTCAATATAGGGTTAGGTGCTGGCTTAGGGAGGTGATAGCAATCCCAAGTGTATTTCTCAATTAGGTTATTGCTTGGTTTTTGTCTAAGTTGTCATATAGTCCAGGAGATATTTCTTTGTACAATGTGTATGCTAGTACATATCTATACATCACTGTCTTTTTTCACCTCAAAGGCTACCTCCAACATGAGGTCTATTCTGATCTCTATGAGCTGCTAGTTCTTCTCCCTATTGTTGTTATTGTTGGTGGTGGTGCTGCTGCTATTGGGCCATTTCAGTCATATCCAATTCTTTGTGGCCCAATTTAAGGTTTTCTTGGCAAAGATACTTGAGTGATTTATCATTTTCTTCTCCAGCTCAATTTATAGATCAGGAAACTGAGAAAAATAGCATTAAGTAACTTGCCATCGATCATATAGCTAGGGAGTGTCTGAAGATGGATTTGAATTCAGGTCTTCCTGACTCCAGACTCAGCACTCTATCCACTGCTTCACCTACCTTATCTCCATCAGTTTGTATTTATTTTGGATCTGTACTATATAGACTATATAAATTTATATTTGTACATAATGTCTTCTCTGATATGGTAAAAATTCCTAGAGGGCAAGGATTATTCCTTTTTCATTTTTGTATGCTCAATACTTATCATGATACCTACACAAAGCATATACAGTCATACTGTAGCATATACAGTTAATTAATTGACTTGTGTCCAACTCTTAGCACATTATGAGACACACAGTTGGTGCTTAGATATTTGTTGAACTGAATTAAATTAAAATCTAATTATATTGTGATTTATCAAATTATATAGGGTACATTTCAAATACTTAGGGCAGCTAGGTGACACAGTGGATAGAGTGCCAGGGTTAGAGTCAGGAAGACTACTCTTCCTGAGTTCGAATCTGGCCTCAGACAGCTGTGTGACCTTGGACAAGTCACTTAACCCAGTTTGCTTATATTTCCTCCTCTATAAAAATGAACTAGAGAAAGAGAGGGCAAACTACTCAAGTATCTTTGCCATTAAAACCCCAAATGGGGTCATGAAGAGTTGGACACAACTGAGACAACTCAATAATACAAACATCAACTTATGTGGTGAACAAGCACCTACTATGTGCCATACATTATGCCACACACTGAGGGTATAAATAAAAGTACAATTCTTTGCCCTCTAAGAACTCATCATCTAATAAAGGAGAAAATATCCAAATAACTATGTATAAACAAATTGTATATAGGATAAATTTGAAGTAATGTACAAAGGAAAGGCAATTGACTTCAGAGGAATCAGGAAAATCTCTCCATAAAAGGTGAGATGCCCGGTAGGGAAACAGTGTGTCTTATTCAAGGAACAACAAGGAGGCCATGTAACTGGATCTAAGACTATATGGAGGAGGTATAAGGTTACGCCGATGGAGGGCAGCAGATTACGAAGGTCTTTACTACCAAATGGAGGATTTTACACTTGATCCCAATGGTGATAAGGAGTCATTGGAGTTTATTGAATGGAAGTAGGGGGCAGTGATACGGTAGACCTATGCGTTAGGAAAATCATTTTGATAGCTGATTGGAGAATGGGTTGGAATGGAGAGAGATTTGTGGCCCTGATCCAATCAGAAGGCAACTGTGATAGTCCAGGCATGAAGAGAAGACAGCCTCTACCAGGATGGTGATCACCATCAGTGTCAGATGAGAGAAAGGAGCATGTGCAAGAAATGTTACAAAGGTAAAATTCATAGGGCTTGACAACAGATTTGATATGGGGGTGAGAGAGTATAAGGAACTGAGGATGATACCTAAGTTATGAGCCTGGAATTTTGTAAGGTAGGTGGTGACCTCAACAGTAATCAGGAGATTTGGAAGGAAGGAGGATTGATGTGGGGAAAGGTAAAATGATGGCTTCCATTTTTAGCATGTTGAGTTCAAGATTTCTACAGGACATCCAGTTCAGTACCTCTAAATGGCAGCTGGAGATGTGAGATTGGAAGTCAATAGAAAGGCTAAAACTGGATAAGGAGATTTGACAATCATTCACATAGTGATGAAAATTGAATTCATGGGAGCTAATGAGATCACCAAATGAAATAGTATATAGAGAGAAGAGGAACCAGAGCAGAGCTCTGTGGGAGAAATCCACAGTTGATGGGTATGAAGGTCCAGCCAAGGAGACTGAAAAGAGGTTAGATATGTAGGAGGAGAACCGGGAGAGTAGTGTCATGAAAACCCAAAGGGAAGAGATTATCAAGGAGAAGATAGTGACTGACAGTGTCAAAGTCTTCAGAGAGATTAAGAAGAATAAGTATTGAGAAAAGACTGTTAGATTTGGCATTAGTAACTTTGAATGGAGCAGTTTCAATTGAATGATAAGATCAGAATCCAGCCTGTTATAGAGTTAAGAAAAGAGAGAGACGAAAGAAAGTGGAAGTACTTAGATTGTCTTCTCAAGGTATTTATCCAAAACAGGGAGAAGAAACATGGGGTATTAGCTAGTGGGGATGAATAATTCTAGTAAGGGTTTTTAAGGATGGGAGAGACAGGGCATACTTGCAAGGGAACAAGAAATACGGAGAGACTGAGGGGACAATGTTGTTGGAGAAGACAGGATGGTAGGTAGAAAAGTTTTGGCCTTAGCAAGGAGAAGGGGTACATTTTCATCTAAGGAATTGAAGAAGAGATAGCAATAGGAGATATTTTGGTAGTATGAGATGGGAAAGAGAGAGTTCATGATAAATGGACTCAGCTTTTTTTCCGTAAAATGTGAGGTAATGTTTTCAGCTGAGAGAGTGGGGGAAATAGGAGTCATCAGGATTCTGAGGAGATATGGAAAAGTTTGGAAGAACTGCTGTGAAGAGTAGAATAATGAGTTGATGAGGGAGGCTTAGTAGAATTGCCTTGCTCCAGTGAGGGCCCAGTTGAGGTTATGTAACATAAATTTGTCACAGAACTGGTCAGCATGTTTTGGGATTTTCTCCACCTTCATTCAGTGTGTAAGAGACAAGACAGCAGGTGATGGGAGTGATCCAAGGTTGAGGTTCAGCAGGACATGATCAGTGGTATGATAAGGCAATATTCTTCAAGAGAAGAATATAGAGTAAAGTTGAATTGATTCACTAAGGAGTCAAGGTGGAGAAAGGAGGAGAATATTAGTGCAGGGGAAATGTCCTGGGAGAGCACTGAGTGATCAAGGAACTGGTCCTTACAGTGTGGATGAGGAACAAGGTTTTGTAGTTCAAGGCAAAGGAAGAAGAGAAATGCCAATAGACTGTGATCAAATATGGCAAATTCAGAATTCATGAACTTGGAAGTAAAATATCTGCGAATAATGTCAAAATCAAAGGTATGATGTGTGTATGTGGCTGAGGTCAGGTAGAAGTCATGTGAGATGAGTATATTGAAGAATTGTGAAGTTATGGTGCTTGAAGTAATCTCCATTTATCTATCTCTATCTACCTACCTATATATATATATGTATGTATATATGTATGTATACATATATACATACATATATATATATAGGTAGGTAGATATAGAGATGTTTCAAAGTCCCACCAATATGAGGGCAGGAGTTGGGAACAGGGAGGAGAGAAAGACTGAGTCAGGCACGGAACTCATTGAGAAAAGAAAGGGAGCACCCTGGCAGACAATAGACAATACTCTTGATTTGTTCAAAGAAGCAGAGAAAGATCTTTACGTGTGATCTAGGAAGGGACAAGATAAGAATTAGAAAAGATAGAAAGGTGTGGCTGGGTTGGAAACTTCCACTATTAGAGGAAGTGCTTATACATGGAAACATGCAACTATTTAAATGAGATTTTCTTAATACTACTTATTCTCTTATCCTTTTTTAGCTGTTATTCCAACTCGGCTTGATTCTCAGTTTTTGGGACCACTCACTACCATGAGATTCCATTCTTGATTCTATGGACTATGAAGCCAGCAGGAAATTAACTAACTCCCATTATTGCAAGTGTTTGGTCTGATCCTTGCTATATGTTAAAGGCACAATTCATAAATGTCATGGGTTGATGGGGCCTTAGAGACCACTTAATTTACAGATGAGGTCAACAAAGGTTCAAGAAGTAAAGTGATTTTCAAGGTCGCAAAGCAGGGAGTGAAAGAGATCAGAACCGAGGTCTGATTCTTAAGTCCTTATCATTCCATCGTTCCACCACCCCCCTTCAAAGGACAGAATCCACTTCAAAATCTTGCTTTGTTATTTGCATTTCATGCTCTGCCAATAATTTCATAGACTATTACAGTTAATAAGGATAGAGATTGAACTTGTGATTTCATTGAAATAGGAAGTTCCCAGGTGAGGAGACTGCTTCTACCAATGCAAGTTGGCACCATCTCTGCAACTTAAAGTCTTAGGGAGTTGCCCAGACCATTGAGAAGTATTAAAGTTAATACCCAGCACCTAATTGGTTTGAGAAATTGCAAGTATGTCTTACTCTTGTCCAAGATATTTGGATAGCAAAACCAAACTGGTTCCTTTCATTTAGGTTTCAAATTGGTTTTACATTTGCATTAAGGGACCAATTCAATGTTACTCTTGGATCCCAATTCTATAGGAGATTTCAAAACTCTTTTAAAAAGTAAAAGAAAGAAAGCAAGCTATGTGAAGCTGTATGAGAAGTGGTATTTTATCCACCACTCCCCTTCTCAGTCCCTCCAACACACACACACACACACACACACACACACACACACACACACACACACATTTTCCCTACTTCATTTAAAATTAGAACCAAATATTAATTTGGTCTTCTTATAAAAATATAGCATATTTAGATATTAATCACATCCTTTGCATGTACTCAGACCATTACAATTCCAAGGTATAAATGGCATCTTTCTATTCTCAGGTGAGCCATTTGCAGTTTCTTCCTGATTGTGGAGTGGCTCTGTTTTTATATGTGCTTTTATAATTGAAACAGCTGCATCATTACATCTCTAAAGCCTATTTCTCCCTTCCCCCAGCTTTCTCCCCTTTACTAAGACAGAAAAAGGGACCAAAGGATGGTAAGAATTAAAGAAATGCCAAGGCACCATGCCAGGAACAAATAAAAAAGATGTAAAAAGTTTGGACCAACCAATGTTCAGCTATTAGAGTTAGCTCAACCCACCCCAGGTAAGAAATGAGAAATTTTGAGGGCTAGTGAACACTGACTCTTCACAGTGGATCTGCTCTAAGTTATTTAACACAGGTGTTCTTGTAATGGTGACCCAATGATAGGGCTTCTACTATCCTGGTGGGCTGTCACGAGCATTAGAAGGTAGGAATGTCATATAAAACTCATCCATAGACACAACTCAAAGTTTGGCTGGTTCTTTTTTTAAGTATATCTTTTCCTGTTTTTTCTGTTTGGTTTGTAAGAAATATCGATTTAGAACTGGAAATAATAGTCCAAAGTCCTCCTTTCACAGATAGGGACATCAAGGCCTAGGGGAGTTTAAGAGCAAACTCAAAGAATGTGGCAAGACAGGTAAAAAAGAAAAAAGACATTTAATGAAATAGCAGACTAGGAAAAAATAGCAATAAAACATTCCTGTCAAAGACCTGTGCTATATGTTCCCCAAAATTCACATCCTCCAAGTATTTTTCCAAGGTAAGTAGGAAAGACAATGACCTGTCTTCCTGGACTTAGCTTTGTCTATGTCCCTTTTCCTATATTTGGGATAGTGAAGGAAGTTTGGAATGGGGAAAAGTGGGAAACTCCAAATCTTATAGTTGTTTGGCAGTTTGGAACTGGGTCTTATGTGGGTAAAGATCAGGAGTACCATACTTTGTAAAATTAGTCACTTATACAGTTATTCTAAAATGTATATGATTGACTTCCAAATATTTCTAGTGAGATATGTAGGCCCTGCGTGTGTTCTAGCAATAAGTTCTCAAAATTGGAAGAGTTTTTACAAAAAAATTGCATTAATAATTGAAAGAATTTTAAGCCATGTCCTTTTTTTCTATTTTGAAATCCCTGTTTCATAATACAGTTATCCCTTCTACATCATGGAGGGGGATGAGTTAGGGGCACAATGCCCTCCTCGATCTGGAAAATCCCCGTGAAATTTTTTGCCCCTTCCTTTGTACCAGAGAATAAATCTGAATTATTATAGCATTGAAAGATAAAATATGTTGATATTATACAATGCTATACATACATATGTATAGAAATACATATGTATTTCTGAATTTCTAAACATTTTCTATGTCATCAGTTGGCCTTCATGTGCCATCTGCGCAACTCCCCAAAAATTCCCATTTAATTTCTTATGCCGACCTACGATATATTGAAATCACAATGCGGAAAGTCACAATATGGAGAGATAATTGTATTAAGAGACAGAAGGACTTATTTTATGTCAGACCCTCATGAACTTTTTTAAGGTTCTCCCTTCAGTCTCTTGATGGCACCATATATATCAGGTACAAAGTTTAGTAAAGCTAGAAAGAGCAAACACTGAAATTCAGGTGAATTTTAAGTTCATAATTTGTTGTTCTTATAGTTCTGTTGTTAATAGAGTTAGATCCATAAAGTTTGAGTTAATTCTCACCTCATGACCTAGTTACTAGGAAGCAAATTTGAGAGGCTGTACTAAATTGTACTCTCTTGTTACACAGGAATTTCTACAAATGACTTGGAAACAGAGAAGCATATCTCCTAGGAAGAGATGCCTTCAGAGCTACCCTGAGGACAAGGCCTATTTTTGCATGTCCAAGGCAAAATGTTTCCAGGGACCAGAGAGCTACAGAAACATCTGTGACTCAAGATGAAATTTGTTAATTAAATGGACATTGGGAGTGGGTTACCAGGTTATAAGGGGACTTGATATTAATTAATATTGAAGATCGTCATTGCATTACTTCAACTTTTTGTTTATTTGTTTCACGGTGTTTATGTTTACTGAGTTTTCTCAGTGACCTTGCTGATATGAAAACCTTACCTCTCAAAACAGTACACGATGAGCCCTCTGAAAATGGGCAGCTAGATGGTTCAGTGGATAGAGTGCCAACCCTGAAGTCAGAAAGACTCATTTTTCCCAAATTCAAATCTGGCCTCAGACACTTACTAGCTGTGTGACCCTGGGCAAGCTATTTAATTCTGCCTCAATTTCATCACCTGTAAAATGAGCTGGAGATGAAAATGGCAAACTATTCCAGTATCTTTGCCAAGAAAACCTCACAAAGAATTGGACACAACTGAAAAATGACTCAATAAGCAGCCCTTTAAGTGGTTTCGTCTGTAACCTGACTTAGTTTACTTCTAGAGCCTATTTAACAAAGTTCATTTCCTTAAGGGATATATGAGATTATGACTCTGCTTAACTAAATTTGTTTAACTTTTATGGCATTGAAGGAAACATGGGGTTGTGATTTTTGTAATACTCACAGCCATAGTACACTTATTTTCTGTGTAACTTTTAAGTCCTCTTGCTATAGTCACTACTGCTTACTTAAATTGACTCTACACCACCAGCAGAGACTAGGATGATATGGTTGAGGCTAGGGTAACAATACAGACCCAAGTGTGTTGCACCATGAATATGGGTAGCACCAAATTGAGTACCTTGTGTAGTAGAATCAGTCACTAATCCAGAGTCATTAACCTTGCTTGACTTTGAGGAAGGTGGCCCTGCAGGACAGAGCACTCCTTAGCTCTAAAGCTCTAATCCCATCTCCTCATACTGAATACTAGCAGCAGCTGCCAGCCATGCTCATCAACCCCATCTCCTCATTATAATGGTGGACCAATCAAAATACTTAAGGAGGAGTTAAGATGGTACTAATCCCACTTTCTCATATTGCATGATCCAATCAAAATACCTTTGTCCTTTTATGGAAGACTCTTACTTCTATTTATAAAAGCAGTTCTTGGGTTGAATTCCCCAACAGTGTATTCTGCTTTGGTGTGTTAATAAACACCTTTTTAACTTTCTCTTCCTAATTTTGCCTCTTTAATCAGGGTGAAGGCATGAAGATAGAGTTTTCCTTTTAACAGCGTCATTTAAAGATTCAAATCAGGAGGTATACACCTCACCATAAGAAGTTTTATTTTTAAACTAATAAATCATTTTTTGAAATAAAAATTCTTGAAAACATAAGAATTTCTCCCTCAAGTTTCAAAAGGATAATAGATTTACATATTGAGTATAGACATGACAAAAGAAAAAATAACACAAAAGAACAACAGTAATGATAAATCACATGGGAACAAGATGAGGTACGTATCATCCATATCATCTTATGAGCTACATGAAGAAGGTTTTCAATATATTAATTTTCAATATATTAATATTTACATTTAACTACCAAAAGCAAGTGTTATATTCATCTGTGTGATAGTCCATAAAATATTAGCTATAAGAGAAAAATCATCCCATAAGTATTCCAATTAGAACTTTTGTATAATAATACTAATACTCGATCTTACATATAGATATAAGATTTACGAAGTTCTTTATATACATACATCATTTTATTCTTTATAACAACTCTGTTAGACAATGTTATGATTATTCCCATTTTACAGATGAGAAAACTGAGTTTCAGAGATGTTAGATGATGTGGCCCTGGTCACACTGTAAGTTAAATATCTGAGATAGGATTTCAACCCAGATGTTTCTGACTCCAAATCCAGTACCCTTTAATCCACCATGCCACACTGCCTCAGAAGAAAAAATAACATGAAATTGGAATACAGAATAAAGACTTTATTAGGCTTGACTAAATATATAAAACCATAATTTATTTGACCCAAATTATTTGTTGTCCATGAGAATGGGAATCTGTGTCCTTCGCTTAGTTTGTCACTAGAACTATATTCTAAAACTTTCCAATTTACTAAAACCTGCTAAAATTTACACTATGCTGGCAAAGTTTTTAAGAATCCAGTATATATGTGTTTGTATGTATGTATATATGTATATGTATGTATATGTGTATATACATATATGTGTATGTATATGAATATATGTGTGTACATATATTATATATGTATATACTATAATATAGAATCAGAATAGGATTTTCACCACCAAGGACAACTTGTATGCAAGAAGTGAACTGAAAAAAAAATCATAATTAGAAAAGGAAGCTGACTGATCACACACAAAAGCAAAACGATATGCAACCTCCAAGTACTGTGGTACCCACGAGAAGTAAGAGGCAGTCTACATCACATCAGGCACACACACAAGAAGGCTGATGGGAGAATAGGGCTTGGAATCCTAAAGGATGCAAAAGTCTGTCGAATCACGATTTAGATGCATCTAAATCTACATTGTATATACTTTTCATATAAATTTCAAATGCAAAATTTATAAATGTTACAATTATTTTTATTTTCTCACTCATTTATGATCTCTAATTGTTGAGTCCATAGTAATTTGTATGTAAACATCAGGGTCTTCTACACGAGCATCATCATTCTAATCATTCATGAACAGGTACCAATGAATTAAATTAGTTCATAAACAACAGCTCAAGGGCATTGCCAGAAACAGCTAGTGTCTGTCTCTCCATCATCTCAGTGCCAGTGGTGAAGAGATTATAATGATTCCAGTTCAATAAATGGCACTAGGGTAGGGCACACCATGTGAATCTCATGCTTGTTATGGTGAGCCAGGAAGTTGGCAGGGTCCATAGATCTCTTGCCAGTTTTTACCTATTTCTGTCCATGCCCTGTGACATTTCCACATGAGCTTCTTTGACTGTGCAATTCTGGGCTTTTAAACATGTGATGAGCAGACTGGCAGCACGTAGAGTATAAATAATCTGTTCTCTACAAGAAGGTTTCAATGAGCACCAGTCAACATGGTTTCCTCTACTAAAGCTCTCATTTCTACCAGATTATAGGAATCCTTAGGTAGATCTCTCCTTTAGGTTAATATCACCCTGTGAGTTAAAAAGGGACAAATTATTCATACAAATATAGAGACCCCCCAAATTAAGCTATAGTGGGAGATAACATAATGAAAGTAGCAAACTAAGGGTAGCCCTTTTTAAAATGCATCGATCTCAAGTTCAGTCACCTCACTTTACCCCAATGCAAACCAACTTGAAAATTCCATTGACTACCAGTGATATAACCTTGAACTTTTCAGATGTAAATTGTGGTAAAGATAGATAATCCTATACAATAATTCATTGTATATAAAGAATCCTTTTCTTGACCACATAAAAACTCAGTAAAGCAGCCAGTCTCTATCCTGAACTCCAATACTATATCATCAACTTCCAATTAGATATTTCAAATGAACTGTCCCATAGATATTTATCATTTAAATCTAGATGTCTGTCATATCAAAATCAAAACTCGTCATCATTCCTCCTAAACCAGCAATGTTCCAGAACTTTCCTATTTTAGTTTAAAGCTACACCATCCTTTCAGTCCAGAGTTGGAAACTTGGGGTCGTACTCAACTTTTCACTCACCCTTACTCCACAAATCCAAATGCCAAGTCTTGTCAACTCTACCACCATAGTGTCTTTTATATCTTTCATTACTGTTGTTCAGTCATATCCTGTTCTCCAGGGTTTTCTTTGCAAAGATGCTGGATTTTACTATTTCCTTCTCCAGCTCATTTTAGAGATGAGCAAACTGAGGCAAACAGGGTTAAGTGACTTGTCCAGGGTCACCCAGGTAGTGAGTTTCTGGGGCCAGATTTATGTCTTCTTGACTCCAAGCCTGGCATTCTATTCACTGTGCCACCTAGCTGCCCATCATACTTTTCTAGGACCAAATATATATTTCTTTCTTTGACATTTAAAACCCGTCAACAACTGGCTTTGTTATACATTTACTCTGATTTCACATAATCACTCAAACTGGTCCTCTCACTGTTCTTCATGTATAACATTCCCTATCCCATTACCATGCCTACAGACTCTCCTCCATGCCTGGAATACACTCCTTCCCCACCACTACCTCTCAGAATCCCTCCTTTGTTCAAAACTCATCTGAAGATCTTCCCTCTATAAGACGTTTCCTGATTCCCAGATGCTAGTGCCCTCCCTGAAAAAGAGGACTTTGTATTTATATTGCATTTATTTTGTATGTACTGATGTCCCCAAAAGATTATGAGCTCCTTGAGGGCACAAACTATCACGATTTTGTCTTTCTATTCCCAACAGCTGGCACAGTGCCTGATGCATAGTAGATTGCCCTATAAGAAACTATGAATATGATAAATTTTAAAAAGCCCAGGAGATATATGAACTGATGCAAATAAAATAAACAGAACAAGGAGAACAATATTCACAAGAGTATAATTACATAAATGGAAACAACAAGGAACAATCAAAATGAAATGCTGTGAAGTTAAAATGACCAAGACTTGTCCCAAAGAAGAGAGAGAAAAATGTACCTCATTACCTTTTTTGCAAAGATGGGGGTGAGGAGTGCAGAATGTTACATGCAATGTTAAACTTTCCTGATATATTCATTAGCATTGCTGAAATTTTTTTTTTTTCTTATTTTACCTTTTTGTTGTAAAGGAAGGTTTTCTATATTGTGTTCATCCTTCGTTGCCAAGGAAGACCATGCCATCAGAGAATTGATGACATGACTTGCACTTGACTTTGTTTTGAGTGAGGGAGGGCTGTGCAGGTCACCAGCCTCACTTCTCCTCCAGAGCCATCTGGATCCAGTGACCTCATATTCCAACAAAGTCAAGTGCAAGTCATGTCATCATTTCTCTGATGGCATGGTCTTCTTTGGCAATGAAGGATGAACACAATCCTGTGCGTAGATGCAGCTGGCTGAATGGGGACTCAGCTAGCTGGGTAACTCAACTTCTCCTCTCCTCTCTCCCTCCTCCTCCCCTTCCTTCTCTCCAAAGGAAGGTAAATTTGGATGGCCAAAAGATGCCCAGTTGATTTGGGTTTTACTGGCCCTTTTCCTGTCCTGTCCTAAAACTTAAATCTACCGCACTCTGAAACTGGGACTCCAATGGGCTCCTGCCTAAGGGCTCCTCTGGATCCTCCTAGCTTTAGAGTGATTATCAATAGTAACTGTTTCTGGTTCCTGCCCAGCCTGATATCTTTCCTTTTCTTGGCCTCATTAAAGGGGCCATGCCCTGGCTACTTCTTAAACAGGTCTATTCAACGAATGGGCTTTGCTTCACCCTAAGTGAGTACCTGCAAAGACCTTGGCCTAAAAGGCCCAAGGCCTCCCACTGCTTCCTTTCTATATAGAGATGAGGTGAGGAAGGATATCTTGAGAAATGCAGGTGATGTAAAAAAAAAAAATATGTCAACTACAGATTCATTCTCTTGATTTATACAATAAAGGAATTGTTATGTTTAACCACCAAGTATTACTGCTGGCCATTTATCAGATTCAGAAAAAAAAAAAGGCAGCTAATGGATTCTACTCACTCTGGACCTTTCTAGCTCAATCCTGCTTTTTGGAAATGCTGGAGAAGAAAGAAAGAAAGAAAGAAAGAAAGAAAGAAAGAAAGAAAGAAAGAAAGAAAGAAAGAAAGAAAGAAAGAAAGAAAGAAAGAAAGAAAGAAAGAAAGAAAGAAAGAAAGAAAGAAAGAAAGAAAGAAAGAAAGAAAGAAAGAAAGAAAGAAAGAAAGGAAGAAAGAAAGAAAGAAAGGAAGAAAAAAGGAAGGAAGGAAGGGAGGGAGGAAGGAAGAAAAAAGGAAGGAAGGAAGGAAGGAAGGAAGGAGAGAAAGGAAGAAAGAAAGGAGAGAAAGGAAGAAAGGAAGAGAGAGAAAGAATGAAGGAACAAAGAAGGAAAAAAAAAGAAAGGAAGAAAAGTGTTTGTCTCCAAGGCACTAGAAACAAATGGGATAATTTCATACCAGGCAAGAGGAACAACTAATGAAAAAGCATGGAGAGGAGAGAAGTCAAAAATTAGAGTTTTCCAGGAAGATGTGAACTTTCTTCGAATTCACAGAGGTAAGGGAGAACCTAGACCTCCATTTCCTGAACTATAAAATGAAGTATTGGAAGAAATGACCTCTAAGGTTCCTTCCAACTTTAAATCTATTACCATAACGATACATTTTGACAATGGCTTCTTCAGCCCAGAAGACTTGTCAATCAGCTATCTTTCAGGCAAAACCTGCCTCCCTGGCAAAACAACTGCTTGAGTCCTGGGGTGAAGAATGTCCCTAGTGCTGACCCCTGAGGTTGATTAAGCTTTCTAGCTTGATCCTTGATCATCTCTGCTCTAGAGGATTCCTAGAAGGCCGTACTCCAGTTTGAATTTCATTGAGGCCCGTCTGAGAGTATGTCTACATGTTATTGAACCAAATGCCCCTTCCATTCCAGACAGGACATACAGTTTGTGTGACTATCAATTGTAGATCACTAGATCCTAAAGAAGAACCTTAGAAATCATTGAATTCAACACCCTAATCTTACAGATGAAGAAATAAAAGTCCAGAGAGTTGATGTGACTTGCTTTGGCTCATAAGCTTGTTAGTAACAGAGCAGGGTTTAGAAACCTGGGTGGCTGGTATTCCGGTAACATTATCTTTCTACTCTACCCGACTGCCCCAGATTACTATGAGTTATCTTGGACCAGGGCTGGTTTTGGCCTGACTTCCTAGATGGAGCTGATTCAGATCTTTTATACCTATCCCAGTAAGGCTATGTTGTCAGAACCGATGTGGCCTCAGGAAATAAGGAATGGTGTAGCACCTTCACCATGCTTTATCCTGCTGGTTTTGTTTTATTATGATCCTACCCGCTGTGAATGGGACCATTTTCATCAGAAATTCACAAAATGGATTTGGGTTGGCATAAAGGGAAAAATGACAAGACACCAAGAAATGTTTATAACTTTGACCATAAAACTAACACTCAGTGGAACATCAGCATGTCCAGTGGGGATGCTTGTAGACTTAGCCTCTGATCGCATGTTAATTTTGATGAGAGCTGTAGGAAATTGTTTGCTAAAGATTTAAACTCACCATGCTCACAAGTTGACTGCTGTTTACCAACTGCGCTTGCTCCTCGTGTTTGCTAAAGCTAACATTTGCTGTGAAGGTTTGATAACCTAAAATAATGCTTAATATCATGGGTCAGGGACTCAAGATCTCCTGAGAATTAAACTTCCTGGGCAAATGCAGCTACAGGAAGGAAAAAAACACAACCTAGACTAATTATTTTGGGAGAAAGTAGAAGCAGGAGACCATGCACTCATGCACTCATGAAGAAGAGATAGAGGAGGGGAAAGAGAGAGAGAAAATTGGAAGAGAAGACTGGATACAATTTCCTAATGAAATTTTAGTCCAGGAACTCAGGTGTACATGATAGCTGCATTAATGTTGCCACTGTGGTGTTGAATCTCCCCAAAGGAAAAATATTTGTCCAGGTCTTCCCAGCACAAACAGAAGTAAAACACTGGCAATTATTGGGGAATTCATGCAATTGTAAACAGCCAGGCTGCATAGTTCTGGCTAATAGGTTGGATTTTTATTTGAATTGTCCAGACTGACTGCATACGCTACCTCAGCTCATCATAGACAATGAGACATAATAGGAAAAATATAAAGACTCAAACTCAGAAGGCTTGGGCTCAAATTCAAACGCTGTGGATAATCTATTTGGCCTCTCTTAACCCCCATCTGTGAAATGGGGGGTAATATTTGTACTATCAATGTAACAGGGTTGTTGTGAGGAAAGTGCTTCATAACCCATAAAGTTCTATGTAAACGGAAGCTGTTAATATCAGGAAATCATCCATGTGGCACTTTACTAGGTTCTGCATAAACTTGATTTTCTAAATTGTATGTACATCTATTTACAGTGGCCTATTTCTTGCCTCTTTTTTTTCTTGTGAGCATTTCCAGGAGCTGTAAGTCACTATTCCACCAAGCTTACTTTCTAAAATTAACAGATAATAGAATCACCAAATATTGTAGTTGGAAGGGATCCCAGTGTCCATGAAACTCAACCCATACCTAAAAAAAAGAATCCCTACTATAACACAGGACAACAACGTGGCACAGTGGATAGAGTAAAGGGCCTAGAGGCAGAAAGACCCTTGTTCTTGGGTTCAGATCTGGTCTCAGACACTAATTAATTGTGACACCCTGGACAAGTAATTTAACCTCTTTTGCCTTAGTTTCTTCATCTGTAAAATGGGCTAGAGAAGGAAATGACAAACCCTTACAGTACCTTTGGAAGAAAATCCCAAATGGTTGTTGGTTTATTGGTCTGGATTCATTATTTCATTAGCACTAAGAACCCCCTAAATTAAGGCAGTTTATCAACTTCTATTCCTAGATAGATTTTTTTGGACGCTGAGAAGTAGCTTATTCAACATCAAATAATCAAGACTTGAACCCAGGTCTCCTTCACTCCAAATCTGGTCTTCTGTATACTAAGCCATACTGCTATGTCCTTCTATAAATCTTCCACAGTGGTACATCTAACACACAGAAGGCTTTCTTCTAATTTTCTTGACGTTTAATGAATACCAATGGAGCATGTGGCTTATCTATTGGTTTTCACTGGCTTTCACTATATGAGCATCCTATTTTTTTTGTGGTCACATACCTCTCTGATAGTATACATCCTTTAAGTCACACCTTCAATACAATTCCACCTGCGTACTATGTTGAATCCTGCTTGCCCTTGTCCACCTGCAACTCTTTACTGCCCTTGGGTGATTTTCAGCTTTAATTTTCAGCAACTTTAATGTTCTATAATGCATTCTTACCAAGTCAGAAAAATATCCACCATGAAAAGGTGGGCCATTATTTTAAGAAGATACTTTATGTAGTTATAAGACCTATATAATTTTCCAAAGGGAACTAAGTTAATTCTCTTTTCTCATTCAATTTGGGCCCCAATTCATTTTCCATTTGCAGCATCTGTCAGAGAGAGAGAGACAGAGACAGAGAGAGAGGAGAGAGAGAAGAGAAACACAGACACAGAGAGGAAAGAGACAGAGACATAGAGAAGAGAGACAGAGACAAAAAGATGGAGAGAGACAGACATAGAGAGGGGAGAGACAGAATGACAGAAAGAGGAGAGAGATAAAGGAGAGAGGAGAGAGAGAAATGTGTGTACATAGGCATGTAAACATATACACACATGTGCATTGGTATACATACATACGCGTACAGTTGGTTGGTTGGTTATTGTCCTTCGTTCTCAAAGAGGACCAAAATGACATCACTCACTATGATAAAGTGAAATTTCAGTGGGTCCAACAGTGGCTGATCAGACCAAGACGAGCTCAGAATACTCTACCACAGGTTAGGCACAGATAGTCCATGTGAATATTTGGGATGGATACTCCAAATTTGCGCATCCTGCGTTTCCTTTGTGCTGTCTCAATTCTGCTTTGCTCAAGGAGCACAGCACCTGTTCTGATGTGGACATGCCATGCTGAGCAGTCCTGTGCCAGTGTCTCTCATGTTCACTGTCAAATTTCTTGAGAGAGACCTTGAGAGTGTAATATATGTAGTATGCGTACATATATGCATATACATAAACAAATGCTACATTTCTATATTATATATGTAATACATACATAGATTCAGTTAGCACACATACACATATACTGATAGAAGAGTTCTATTGTTTATTCCACTTCATATCATCTAGATGAGGGGTTCTTAAGTTGGGATCCCTGAACTTTTTTTTTAAATTTATTTATTTAACTTTTAACATTCATTTTCACAAAATTTTGGGTTCCAAATTTTCTCCCCATTTGTCCCCTCCCCCCACCCCAAAACACCAAGCATTCTAATTGCCCCTATCACCAATCTGCCCTCTCTTCTATCATCCCTCCCTTCCCTTATCCCCATCTTCTCTTTTGTCCTGTAGGGCCAGATAACTTTCTATACCCCTTTACCTGTATTTCTTATTTCCTAGGAGTAAGAACAGTACTCAACAGTTGTTCCTAAAACTTTGAGTTCCAACTTCTCTTCCTTCTTCACTCCCCATCCATCCCCATTGGGAAGGCAAGCAATTCAGTATAGGCCATTTCTGTGTAGTTTTGCAAATGACTTCCATAATAGTCGTGTTGTGTAAGACTAACTATATTTCCCTCCATCCTACCCTGCCCCCCGTTGCTTCTATTCTCTCTTTTGATCCTGTCCCTCCCCAAGAGTGTTGACTTCAAATTGCTCCCTCCTCCCATTGCCCTCCCTTCCATCATCCCCCCCACCCTGCTTATCCCCTTCTCCTCCACTTTCTTGTATTGTAAGATAGGTTTTCATACCAAAATGAGTGTGCATTTTATTCCTTCCTTTAGTGGAATGTGATGAGAGTAAACTTCATGTTTTTCTCTCACCTCCCCTCTTTTTCCCTCCACTAATAAGTCTTTTGCTTGCCTCTTTTATGAGAGATAATTTGCCCCATTACATTACTCCCTTTCTCCTCCCAATATATTTCTCTCTCACCACTTAATTTCATTTTTTTAAGATATGATCCCATCCTATTCAATTCACTCTGTGCTCTCTGTCTCTGTGTGTGTGCGTGTGCGTGTGTGTAATCCCACCCAGTACCCAGATACTGAAAAGTTTCAAGAGTTACAAATATTTTCTTTCCATGTAGGAATGTAAACAGTTCAACTTTAATAAGTCCCTTATGACTTCTTTTTGCTGTTTACCTTTTCATGCTTCTCTTCATTCTTGTGTTTGAAAGTCAAATTTTCTTTTCAGCTCTGGTCTTTTCATCAAGAATGCTTGAAAGTCCTCTATTTCATTGAATGACAATTTTTTCCCCTGAAGTATTATACTCAGTTTTGCTGGGTAGGTGATTCTTGGTTTTAGTCCTAGTTCCTTTGACTTCTGGAATATCATATTCCATGCCCTTCAATCCCTTAATGTAGAAGCTGCTAGATCTTGTGTTATCCTGATTGTATTTCCACAATACTTGAATTGTTTCTTTCTAGCTGCTTGCAATATTTTCTCCTTCACCTGGGAACTCTGGAATTTGACCACAATGTTCCAAGGAGTTTCTCTTTTTGGATCTCTTTCAAGTGGTGATCGGCGGATTCCTTGAATACTTATTTTGCTCTCTGGTTCTAGCATATCAGGGCAGTTTTCCTTGATAGTTTCATGAAAGATGATGTCTAGGCTCTTTTTTTGATCATGGCTTTCAGGTAGGCCCATAATTTTTAAATTGTCTCTCCTGGATCTATTTTCCAGGTCAGTTGTTTTTCCAATGAGATATTTCACATTATCTTCCATTTTTTCATTCTTTTGGTTTTGTTTTGTGATTTCTTGGTTTCTCATAAACATTAGCCTCCATCTGTTCCATTCTAATTTTGAAAGAACTATTTTCTTCAGTGAGCTTTTGAACCTCCTTTTCCATTTGGCTAATTCTGCTTTTGAAAGCATTCTTCTCCTCATTGGCTTTTTGAACCTCTTTTGCCAATTGAGTTAGCCTATTTTTCAAGGTGTTATTTTCTTCAGCATTTTTTTGGGTCTCCTTTAGCAAGGCGTTGACCTGCTTTTCATGCTTTTCTTGCATCTCTCTCTTTTCTCTTCCCAGTTTTTCCTTCACCTCTCTTACTTGATTTTCAAAATCCTTTTTGAGCTCTTCCATGGCCTGAGCCCATTGGATGGGCTGGGATACAGAAGCCTTGACTTTTATGTCTTTCCCTGATGGTAAGCATTGTTCTTCCTCATCCCAAAAGAAGGGAGGAAATATCTGTTCACCAAGAAAGTAACCTTCTATAGTCTTATTTTTTTTTCCCTTTTCTGGGCATTTTCCCAGCCAGCGACTTGACTTCTGAGTGTCCTCTTCACACCCACTTTGCCTCCAGATCCTCCCAGCCAGCGCTTGGGGGCCTGAGATTAAAATGCTGCTTCCCAGCCTTAGGGCTTCAGCGGGGGCGGGGCTGCTATTCAGTGTGAGATTAAGTTCAGGTGCTCAGGTGGGGGCAGGGCTGCCACACGGGACTCAGTTCCCTCAGGGGGTTTATGCAGAGACATTCAACAATGGATCCAAGCTCCTGCCTGCTTTGGGAGCCCTGGTCTGCTGCCACCTCTGCTGCTGCCTCCCGAAGAGGCCTGAGTTATGGAGACACCCTGCTCGCCTCTCAGCAAGCCAAAAAAACTCTCTCACTGACCTTTAGGGCATGTGGGTGGAGGGACCTGCTCGGCCCGCTGGAGATTCTGTCCCTGAAGCCTGCTCGGATCTGCTCCTCTCAGTGCCCATCGGCCAAGGCAGGGCTGGGCTCTGCTCCAGGTTCAGTGTGTGATGGACCTTTCATGTCGGGTTTTCAGGGCTCTCTGGAACAGAAATCTCCTCCACTCTGTTGTTCTGTGGCTTCTGCTGTTCCAGAATTTGTTGGGAGTTCTTCTTTACAGGTATTTTGTGGGCTGTGGGTTTGGAGCTAGCATATGTGTATCTTTCTACTCCGCCATCTTGGCTCCTCCCCCCAGGATCCCTGAACTTTAAAAAAAATTTATAACTATTCCAGTACCATTGAGTTCCTTTGTAATCCTATGTATTCTATTTTATGTATTTAAAAACATTATTCTGAGAAGCATCCATAGGTTTCTCCAGACTGCCAAAGAGTCTGGACACAAAAAGTTTTGGACACAAAAAGAACTCCTGATCCAGAAACTAGAAACTTCATCTAATTGTTTTTTCCCATGTGGATACTTGAGCCACATTTCTGAGTGGTTATGGATGTCATTTAGGAAGCTCTGCAGTGTTCAAGGCTTGAGGCAATTGGCACAATATGATCTACAGCAAGCAGCATCTACAGGGACTTCCTCTTTAACATGGACTCTATTTCATGGGTTTCCACAGCTAAAGAAATCATCACCAAGTGACCAACATACAAGTGATTGAGTCTCTTGATGCTGTTCCTCAGAAATCAGATAGCCTTCTGCTAGAATCACACTCAAAATTCTTTTAGCATATTAGAACATATCAGAACTTGCACTTTACCTCCATATCCCAGGGTCATCCCCATACTATGATGAAGCAACTGAGGCAGAATGTTGGAGAGAATCCAGCTTACTGAATCAAAGATTTGGAAGGAACTTTATAGATAAATAAACTCATAACTAACTCCTCTGCCTTGTGAAGCTTAGTTTCATAGAACACACTATTCAACTGGGATGGTGTAAATAGATTTGCTTCTTATTGGATATTGTCTCCACCAAACTTGAAAGAATCTCCCTTTCTCCTCTCCCACACTCTTGTTTTTGATTCTCTTACCTTGGTTCCCAAGACATGGGAGCAATCCCATGCAGTAATCCTCTACTAGACCACAGGCAGAATATTGTAGTAGTGTCATTATCAGTCATTATGACCCCTTTTGGGCTTTTCTTGGCAAAGATACTGGAGGGGTTTACATTTCCTTCTCCAGCTCATTTTACAGATGAGGAAACTGAGGGAAAGAGGGTTAAGTGACTTGGCCAGAGCCACACAGCTAGGAAGTGTCTGAGGCTGGATTTCAGCTCACAAAGATGAACCTTCCTGATTCCAGACCCTATATCCTTTTACAAATGTTGTTATTATTGAGTTGTTTTCATTTGTGTCCAATTTTTCATGACCTTATCTGGGGTTTTCTTGGCAAAGATACTGGAGTAGTTTATCATTTCCTTCTCCTGTTCATTTTACAAATGGGGAAACTGATGGAAATGGGGTTAAGTGACTTGCCCAGGGTCACACAGCTAATAAGTGTCTAAGACCATATTTGAACTTGGTAAGATGAATCTTCCTGACTCCAGGCCCAGCACTCTATCCACTGAACCACCTAGCTGCCCTATGAGGCAGAATACAGACAGAAAGGAACAAAACCATGGGTGGTACAGTCCCTTTGCTTCTTCTCCCCTGCCCTTCAACACACATTATTTTCCCTTGATCCTTAGAACAATGCTTTTTAACAAAAACACTTGTTTTTAAGACCCACATTTTAAAGAAGACTTTGAAGTCTGGACTTTGGTGCAAAAAAGATACTTAGTACATTTCTTGGCACATTATACACGTCTTGAATAGACATACCAGGATTCTTCTATAGTAGCCTACAAGCCACATAGAACCCAAAATTTCATCATGAGAAGATTTATAAAATGCCTCTTCACATGTGCTACGTTGCTAGGCTAGTAAGTTAAAGCGGTTCAGTCTAAGAGATCACAAATTAATAACACAAAGATACTAAGAACCCAACAGAAACAGGTGTTAAAGAAATACATATTCATATTATGAGCACATAGAGGAGAAAGGTCTCTCCCAAGCCTGCCACCTGCAGTCCCTGACAAATCAGTTCACCTCTCTCTTACTTTCCTCATCTGTAAAATAGCAGGGGATGGGGACTGGGGTCACAGGGGTATTGTACTGGGTGGCCTCAAAGAGTCCTTCTAGCTCCAAATCCCATGTTCCTCCAAAATATAAGCACAACGCTTTTTAACATAAATCTTTAGTACTGGGGGTCAGTATGATATCCAAAGTACAAAATTCCCTCTTGATCTTTGCAATGTTTTCCCCTGCATCGTACCAACAATATGCAGCAATGACATGGTGCTTTTCATCATCTCAGTGCCCTAGGAACACAAGCTAATTAAGAAGAAAGTGGCAGCAGAGTCTGTTCTATCACATGCAAATCCAACATACCCAGGAAATTCTCAGCAAGTTGTTCCTTCAGCCTTTGACTAAGCCAGGTCAGAATATTTCTCCTAGAAGAAGGAGTACAAGAAGGAGATCATGCTACAGGCTTTGTCCCCACCATGCTGTAGGAAAACATAACATTGACTGGGCAGGCACAGTTAGAGAAGAGAGTCATCATCCCTTATTCTTCCACTTTAACTGGTGCCAAAATCAATTTTGAAGAATTATTTCAAAGTTGCTTTCAACTTGATCTGGGTGTTTCTCTTCAGCTAGAATATCAGCCCCTACATTGGAATCTTTATTACATCACACTAATCTAATTTAAATGCATTTTTACTGTACTTGGTTTAATGAATGTGGAATGTGTCACTTGGAAACTGCACCATTAATTTGATAAATAGGACTTGAAGGTATAATTTTTTCCAGCATTGAAGACTAATGAAGCTAAAATACATATATAATAAGAAGTGTAAATAATAAATTATTCTTAGGAGCAAAAAAAAATTAATTAGATCTTACCACAAATTGCATCTCAATGTCAAAGTTTCTTTCTCTTTCTTCCTTTTACTTTTTTTTCCTTTCTTCCTTTTAGTTTCTTTTTTTGTTTTTCCCTTTTTCTTCCTTTCACTTTCTATTTTCTTTCTTTTCTCCTCTCCAAACTACTGACTTTCAAACAACCTGGAACACCACTATAATAAACCTTAAGAAGTTTCTCTAGTGATTACCTACTCATCCTGGGAATCTATCTTAAGAAAGTACTATTGTTCAAACTAGTTCTTTAAAGATGTCAGATTCCCTGTTGTCATTTCTACTGGGTATTTAGAGTATCTAGATGAATTAATCTCCTACTTTAAGCTACATGGTTTTATTTATTCACAAAGACTCATGAAAACCTCTTTTAGGTGGCAAATTACTAAAAGTGGGAAAAATTGTATAGCAGGTATACATCTCCCTCTGAAGGTGACAGAACAGCATTTTCAGTGAATTATGGGGGAAGTTCCATTGACAAGCCTTGTTTTTCAATTCTACATTATCTGTGAGGGTGAAGTATGTGACATTTAAGAGCTATGGAGACTGCTCCAATTAAGGTCTGGATACACAGTCTATTGGTAAGAACCAAATTATGGATAATATGTAAATTAGCTGGTTAATATGCACACTAAAATCAGAGACCAGAAAATGCTCCAAACAAGATGCCTATTCTTTGGGTGGAGGAGGTAGGATTGTGGTTATTCTTGAGATGATTGAGTTTGGGTTTGTATTTAGATTAGGGGCAGTGATTCTGATGTTTTTGCACATTAACCAGAAATTCCTGGGAATTTTCCTAATGAAATCATTGCCAAGGACATTAACTACAGAATATCCATCAGCTTGTCTAAGACATAGTCAATTAAAGTCCCAGTACCAGGAAATATGAAGCCTATTTGTAAATTCTCCAGTCCTACCCTTGTTTTAGTGTCTAAATGAATGATAATCAGATCATTCATCATTTAATCTCTAAGCAATTAATTTAATAAAGACAGCATGGCCAAGTGTATAGAAATACCTTTCCACAGAATCAGGAGGACCTTAATTCAAGTCAAGTTTTGCCTCTGATGACAACTTTGTGATTAGGGACTACTCACCAAACCTCTTAGTGCCTCAGGCAGTTCTCTAAGACTACAAATTACCCAATATGCATCAATGTGTACCAGTGGAAGGAGTTTCCACACTGGGAATTCCATACACAGTTGGAATCACACTTCTAGATTATGTTCATGCATGTAACTGTAACTGTGGCTTTGTTTATGTGTATATATATATATGCATATATTTATACTCACATGAATCTGTGATCTCATCAGTTTGAAAGTTTCCTCTAGTGATATTGAATACAGCTCATTCCTGTCTGCCCATCCAATGACTGCTATCTATGTCCTTTCATAAACTGGCCACAGAGTCCATCTATTGGAGAGCTGACCACTTACTAATCTTTTGGCCATAGCAATCCATGAAGAAAGAAAACAATTACATAGAAATACTCATGTGCATTAACACATACGTATTAGTTTATAATGTACATAGTAAACAAGGATACAAGTTCTCTCTGGTTCTAAATTTTTAAGGTCCTTTGATCCAAAGACGGGCTCGTGGTGCCATGACTTCAATGCCCACATTGCCAACAGGTCATAAAACCTTATGATGGCGTCTTCAGATGGTTTTTTCCCCTTGACAGGTTGTCATGTTGAATTTATTACTTTTTAAAAGTTTTTCTATAGAAGGGGGAACCTCTTGGAAATGGAATGATGTATGTGAGGTTTACTCACAATGTGATTTGTTCTCAGCTGGAGAGGTATTCACTCACAGCCAGATCAACTATTCTCAGGCTCTTCCCTGGCCCGACGTAAGACCCTGGGCCAAAATACCATCCATTGCCTGATTTTCTATTCCTAGTATATAGTTTAACAAACAATGTTTTTATTCCTTGTTGCTTGATTTGCAGCCAAAATTCTGACGTGGCTTAGGCCTTGTTGCCAGATAATGCATTAAGCCTTACTAAGGGGTAAACATAATGATCTTCATTAAATCCTTTAAATGAACCCACCTCCTGCTTCTTCAGGTTGAGAAAAGCATTGACAGGGAGCATTGTTGCAGCATCTTGGAGCTATTTTCTTCTTGTTACCAGGGGGAGGGAGAGAAGAGTGGCAGCTTTTAGGAGGAGAAGAAAAGTTAGGTAAACATAAAAAGGTTTTGTGAGATTTCCTTTCCTAATGGCAAAGTTTGAGAGTAATAAATCACAATTCAGTCAATGCCATTAGTTTTGGGGCATTATATCCCCTCATTAAAGTGCATAAACAATTATATTTATTGAAGGTAATGTACTGTGTAGTGCATTATAACGACACTCATTAACATATGTAATCATCATTTGAATGGGCTTTACTACAATGTAAACTGATAATGACATGATTACACACCGGGTTATTAACTTTTCAGTCTTAAGATAATAAAAGGTGATGCAAGAAACAAAAGGCACATATGCCTTGCCCTCCACTGGCGATTTATGCATCTCTACACCAGACTCCAAACACAGGTACCCATCCTCAGGAGCTGGCCCTTTATTGCACATTGTATTTGACAGAATAATGAATGCAACTGAGTGATTCTAGGAGAGCATCTGGGGGGAAAATATTCCTGTAAACGTGGCAGAAGCAGTACTTCAGACTGTAAAACCCAGCTGTGGAAATAATCCTATTGGTGTCTCTGTCTCTCTCAAGCTGATGTCTTAAATCGTGGCGTTAAGAGGTGCACACTCTATGGTTGAGACACCTTTCTACACTGTCCTCTGTCAGGGTCAGGGAACCGAAGAAAAAGTGTTCTTTTCCAGGTTCTTTCCACTGAAAACATGTCTCAAAATGTGTTTAGAATAACCAAGCGAAAGGAAAAAGCCAATGGCTTGATCTGAGCTGCCCAGTTCACTGAGGGCTCCTCTCAACTATTCAGAAAAGACAGGGTGAAGCACAATACTTAAATATGCAGTTTATCTGCACTGTCAGGAAAAGGATCAGATTTGAAAGGTCAGGTCTTATTTCTCTTATTCCCAGCCTATATCTATTTCCTATAAATTCAAATTAGGAAATAGAATAAACTTCTGACATGGTTGGTGCACTCTGGCCACCTCGAGCAAGGGGTCATGGCAGGAGCTACTGAAAATTCCCTCTTGAACATGACTCCAAGGGTTTTAAATCAGCTTTGAAGAGCTGTTGTTTTCAACAGAATGAGTGACTTGCTTCTCTACATGAGTCCTGACTAAGCAGTCCTGACTCTTTTTTCCCCCTAAGTAATCTACTGAGTCTCATTCTAAAGTTGTTCTTCCAACATTAACCAATACATCAAAAGATAATCAACATAAGGTTATTACCCTTATTTACAGATGGGGGATAGGAAACAAATGCAAATACAGCAACTAACCCAAAAGAGGGAATCTGGGACTGAGCCTCAGGAAAAGGATTTGATGATTTCTAAAGTCCCTTCTTGCTCTGGGACTCCCTAACTAGAGCTCAGAAAGTTACTAATCCAAATCTTTCCCTCCCCCCACAAGACCACATATCCTGAAAGAGAGCTACAGTAAATCAATAAGAATAATAATACCTCAACAGAACGATAACTCATAAATTTTAAGAATATTATTTTAATAGACAACTTGATATCAAATACCAATAACCCTCTATCTACATAAGAACCCAAACAGAAGAAATTAGAACGCTGTGGGAATAGCATGAAATATATATCATCCCCATTGTCCTCTCTGCTACCAGAAATGTCCCAAAGATGCTTTCAGTGATCCTGAGAGAGAATAGGCTTTCATCCTAATACTTCTATTCAATTATAAGGATCAATTGTTTTATCTATCCGTACAATTGTCTACTGAATATTAAGCGTAAAGGATCCCAAAAGCATGATAGTGACTTGTCCCATAACCTTTTCTACCTGAGCTCTATCAAATAAAGTCAAAAATTTTAATAATAACAAAAATGATAATAACTTATTTTACTTTGGCTTAAAATCCATATTTTTCATTTGCATAATTTTTCCAGGAACTGAATATTTCTATAAGCGATGACTTCACCAGTTCAGAAAAATCCAAATGTCTTCATTAACTACAAAATAAAAATCAAGCCAACTCTACCATGTAATAATAATATAGGATGAAATATATTTGGCCCAGATAGATAGACAGGTAACTAGATAGTAGGTGAGAATCTATGTTAATGACTTTATTAAATCATATTAAGGTTGGCATGATAATCTTTTCCCATTATAAACACTGAGCACTTTTATTAGCTACAGGGTATTGCTTCAAGAAGTCCCAATTGATTGACAGCTGCCTGTCAACTTCTTGCTCTGGAGAGATCTAGGACTCAGCTTACATGGCTCCAGGGAATTCTAGGAAGCTCCAAAATGGTTAATGGCTGTCCATTAGCGTGAGGCCCAGCAGAGTCTTGGAATCTGTTAAGTGGGAAGTTCCCGCTGTAGAAGGTCATACAATTCCCTGCTGCAGACTGAAACGGCTGGGGGAATTCAGCTTGAAGCAAAGACTGGGGTGCTCAAAGTTTATGTACTAAGGGAAATCACTTCATGCAGTTTGGTATTACCGTAGACCATGTTTTATTTATGCTCTATGCTGGATGAGAAACTGAATATGAGGCTCTTTTCTGCCAATGGAAACCTGCCTTATTCTCTTGAACTGGGCACAGCATCAATGCAGCAGCTTGTAGCCTTTTTGACTATGTATTGTAAAATGGCTTCTGTGCATTTATATATTAAATCAGATATGCTCTGTGAGTTTAATACTATATGCTGCATTTTTCTACATCATGTCCTATAATCTATCATATTCAGTGAATGGAGTGATGGAGTGGGTCACAGGTAATGTAAGAAGACTGCTAGCAGCTCACATGCTGTGGGAGAGGAGGGTGAGATATCTAGAGTAGGGTCTGTATATATGTACATATACATATATACATACATACATACATATATACATATATATACATATATATGTGTGTGTGTGTGTGTGTGTATATATATATACACAGTGTGAGCACACTGAAAACTTACCCCTTTCCTAGTTTTATATACACTCCCATGGATGAACAATCTACATGCTATTAAAATGACATATTAGACCAAAACACCATGCCCATCCCATTAACAAAACTGAGGCAAAGTTTCAGCGATTGACATCCTTCCCAGAAAAGGGAACAAAAATCAGGTCTGGCTCATTAAAGGAATAGCAGGTCCTACCTGTGACAACCTGAAAAGTAAAGCCTTTGTGTGCCCTAGGATTGGAGAAGTACCTGAAACAGAAATCGTGGGTAAGCCCTTGGTACTCACAGTCTCTTGGGCTGTTAAGCCATGCCTAAAATTTTTTTCCAATCTAGTGTTTTGGGAAAAGTTGCAGGCCCCATTTCTCTGGGTCAAGGGAAAGAGTCAAAGAAGGAGACATTTGGGTGCCAAACTTTCTTTAAAAGCACCCACTAGAAAGTGGGTGTGGTGAGTAGGGTAGGAGGAAGGAGGAAGTCCTACTGGTTAAAAAGAGGCTACAACGCAACAATAAAAATTTCTCTGGAAAGCCTGACAGCTTACCCTCTATAATCATGTATGGAAAGCAATGTAATATACATTCTGTTGGTCATGGGAGGATGCAAAAGTATGCTCCCCCATCTTTTATTTATACCACTGGAGATCACCAATCACTGCCTTTCCCAAACTATTATCTAGGGAGGATAAAAAAGGAGAATGAAAATCAGCACAAAAAAATGTAAAACAGAACAAAAAACAGCTAGATGGTATATTTTCAGCTTGTTTTAAATAGGTATCAGTAGCTTTGGAAGAATTTTTGTTGTTGTTGAATCATATCCTTCTACTTCCCTACTAAAATGAGACAATATGGAACAGTTGAAAGAATATTAGATTTGAGCTTGTCGGAGGATCTAGTTCAAATTCTGCCTTTATCATTGATTACCCAACTGACTTAGGGTGAATTACTGCTTCTTTGGAGCTTACTTTCCTTATATATAAAATGCAAAGTTTGGACTTCATAACATCTAAGCCCCCTTCCGTCTCTAAATCTATGATCCTATAATTTGATTATTCCTGAAGTTTTACTTTATCTCTTTTGATTTCAATAGTATGCTTCCTTGTATCTGAACCACAACTCCAATTATAGTCACAATAGGGTATTTGGAGGTACTGCCCCATGGGACCACACTTGAGCAGTAGTGAGAAATACCCTCCTCTCTATCTCCCAGTTCTCACTGAGGCACTGTGGGAGGTACTAAGTAGCCATCTGAGGTCTCCCCTGGAGCCTAGAGAGCAGACATGGGTACATAGCATTTTCAGCTATCTGTTGTCCCTGTCCTTTTTGGGATGAATGGGAAGATGGGAAAAGAAAGCAATGGATGTGTCCATTGTTCTGTAGCATTCCTATGTCCTCTGACACTGGACAGCATCATTTGGACCCCAACAGTTTTAATTGTTGTTATTTGGAATAGACCAGTTTGATACTGATTGACATTTTAGCCAGCCAGTAGCAGGGCAGAGAAAGAAGGAAACAGAATGAGTTCTTCTTTCTACAGAAAATTCCATTGTATTTTTACATCCCTGGTAACTAATTCTAGGGCAGCATTAGTAGGAAAAATTAAAAAAAAATTCCTCATACAGCACAGGTATTATTGACTGCACATGGTGACTGATTTGGATACTAGGTTTAGCATAGTTTGCTTCTGTGTATCTGAGATCCAGATGAAACTGCGTATCCTTAGTCACAAACATTACTGCCACACTAGTCTTTTTTTAAAAGGGGCATCATTTTCTACTCTTTTGAAGGGTCTCATGGCTTTTTAGTTTTGTTCCAGAATCGTAAGATCCTAGATTTACAGTCAGGAGAAACTTTAGTGGCTTTCAAGTCCAATCTCCTTATTTTACAGATGAGGAAACTGAGGTGTTGACTTGCCCAGCATAATATAGACAATAAAGTCTGAGGTGACTTATGTGACTATAAAACATTTAATCTTCCTAAGAGTCATGGAAATGATCACCTGGACCAAGAATTTATTTTTTTTAATCATTCAAAAATACTCCATGTTCTCATTTATTACTTCTTTTCTTCTCTTCCTGATAAGTTTCATGTGATAAGGGGATTGTACCTTTTGTGGAAAGAGACATTTGGCCTTGAATATCATGCTTCACAATGCATCTCGAATGCATTATTATCAGGTGGCATCAATTCATCCCAGAACATTTTACAGCTTAACAGAAGGTTTTGATTTCCTGGTAGAGTCTTAATTGATTCTGAATTCCTTAGCCCTCGACCTTTCATGTGATCATTGTTATAGGAGTCAATGCAGGAAATATTAACTTTAGACAAAGGAAGGCCCAGAAGGGGGAGTTTTGTGGAATGGAAAAAGATGTTTTTCAGCATTAAATGAAAGGGCTGGACTAGCCAAAGAAATTTACTTTTAAGCCAAAGACTACCTTAGGTTACTCCCCAGGCAGCTTGGGGAAGGCGGTTCAGAGTGCCTTCCACTGGTTTTAAGTGATTCCCCTCTTTCAGGTCCCATATGGGGTGCACAATGACACTGATGTGCCAGAGAAAGTTAGCAGGAGTCATTTTCAGCTTACTTTGGTCAGAGGGAAAGCTGCCAAGATGCAAAACCTCTAAGGATGCAAGTATGTTAGGGGAGTGAGGGGAGAAGGAGGGGGGAGATAAAGCAGCAGGAAATGGAGGATCCCAGGAGAACACCCATGGAAAGTAAATGCAAGTGTTATATAGAGAGGAGCAACCATAACCAACTCTGCCTCACAGTCTGCATCAAGTTTTTTCTTTGCTATAGTTAGTGATAATCTTTTAGTGATGTATCATAAGAGGTTTAAGGAAAATCAGGCTAAATTATGAAGAAATGGCAGCGGTAACGATAATGATAATGACAAAGAATAAAAAAAATGAACAAATGCAAAAGTCTTCACTAAGCACTGTCTTTGCACCTAGCACTGTGCTAAGTGTAGAGGGACGCAATTAGAGAAAAGGAAGACAGTCACTGCTCTCGAGATGCTCATACTCTAAATGGGAGACACCATGCAGCAGTAACAGTAGCAGCTAATCGGGCTGCATCCAATTCTCCCTGTGGAGAAGGACAAACCACTTAAGGTCAATGGGAACAAGCAGTACACATCACTATATTCTCATCCACAGGAAAGAAAGTTACTGTGGAGCCCAAACTTTCCCATGATTTTGAGTCTTCAAATATGGGATAAATTGTTATAGGCAAGTCTGTGAATGAAATGATGAATTTCTCCAATCTGCTAGTCCTTAGAAGAGAGAGAATATACATTTCCCCCTGCTTCTTGAAACAATGTGGCCAATGTATATAGCTTAGCTGGGTCTTGCTTCCTAGGCACCCTATAAAGGAGATGCTCAGAATTCACTTTCATTTCTCATCTTTGCGTTACAAATTGCAAATTGATCTAATGGGTTTTTCATGGATATAAGAAAGATCCTATACCAATCTGACCCACAAAAGAGACCTGTAATAATCTCTATTACTGTCAAGCCGCCAGGAGAAACCCAAGAGTTCTGCACAAAAGGTACAGTGGGTCCAGGCTGAACGGCACAGCTGCCACAGATGGCTCATTTTCACAACAGACCGTAGGTAAGCCTCATTGTTTTGCCTGCAGCATAAACAAGAAACATTCTCCTTAAACAAGTGCAACTATGTCTGCTGAGGTGAGCCTCAGATCTGCCTCGCTAAACTCTGTCATTAGGAGTGTGTAGACACATCCGCTCATATATATGCATGCCCATAAATGAAGGCATGGGGGGAAACTATAGGATAAAGGGGGAAAAAATCATGGTGTTCCAGCTCTAGTTTTCAACTACGTTAAACAGTCAAAGGTCCATACTGATACAAGCAACATCATTTTGTAACATTCGAAGTCTCTGTGGTGCGTAAGTGGGTGTTGTCTAGTGAGAGAAGTCAAAAGGAAAAAGACTGGTTTATTTGCCACATCTGTAAATTCTGCTTTACCTGCCTCTTTACTAGAGCTAGAAAAAGTATTCTAATCTTCTGAACTGCTGCTCCACCTAAAAAACAAAAACCCAACCACATTGTTTTTAAGTTAACCTCTAATAATGATACTTGGAAAAAATCTGAATAAAATGCAATTTGAATGAATTCTCATGAATTTCAATATTGCCACAATGGTAGATAGCTTGATTTGGGGAAAAGGATTTGAATCTTATTCATCCAGTTACCTAAAGAAATTCTTGATATTTTTAAACCATTTTTTTTTACCTTTTAAAAATGTTTTAATGCTATTTTTTGTTTATCTATCACATTCTTTTCTGGATAAACTTCCCCTCTCCACCTCCTTTCTAACAAGAAAAAAAATAACTGATACAGCGACTACTTGCCCCAATATCCCTGTAGTCTCCTGCCTCTCTGCTACAGAGAGGATATGTTTTTATCAGTTCTTCAGTACCATTATTGGTTCTTCAGTTATCCTCAAGTCCTTTCATGGTTGTAGGCATTGTGTCTTTTGTTCTTCTGGTTCTTATTTCACTCCTACTTCATGTTTGTTGATGGTTGATTGTAGTGTTATATGACTTCATCATGGACATCTTCTCACATTTCTCCAAATTCCTTATATTTGTAATTTCTTTCTGGGCAATGATATATTCCAATCACACATTACAGTTTATTCAACTGTTCTCCAATTAACAGGTACCCGCTCAATTTCTTATTCTTTACTACCACAAAAAAGTACTGATATCAGATTTTGTTTTATATCAGATTTTGTTTTCTTTTCTTGTCCTCCCTTGAGATTAATATCGATTGATGGAATCCTTTCAGCTAAAAAGTGTAAACAGTTTAATAACTTTTCCATGTGAGATATTTTTGATGCTCTTTGGGTAGAATAAGCAAGTTGAGTATGAGTGAGTCATACCGTATTACAACCAAAGAATTTCACAAGAGGAGAAACAAAAAGAATGGCATTTAGAGAGAAAACTTGAAAAAAACGTTCACATCAATCAATCACAGATCCACTGAAGTAGCAATGCAAATATATTAACGATATTATTAACTATACGTTGATGTTTCAGAACGTCAAAAAACAAGAATAATAATATGCATTTTGTAAGGTTGTCATAACGGAAGTGTTTTGTAAGATAAGTATCATAGGAAAGTGAGACATTAGGATTATTGTATAATCTAATACAAAAATGAATTTTTAATCTCATAAACATGGCAATCCCTTCCAACAATGCCAATTATAGCCAAAATATGTCTCCCGTATCTTGCGAGATTCCTGTTTCTATCTTCCCACAAAGTGGTAGAGAAATAAAGAGGTAGGAAGTTGCTTCTGTACAACGTATTAAGGCCATTCTTGGGTTTGTATAGACTCACAAGGATACCACAGACAGCATAACATGAAATAATACAAGAGAATATAGGATTGTATTTCTAAAACTGGAAGATACCATAGAGTTTATGTGATTCAGTCCTCTCATTCTACAAAAGACAGAGCTGAGGCCCATAGAGGTTATGTGTCTTGCTCAAAGTCTCATAAGAATTAAGTACCAGTTGTAGAATCTGAATCCAGGTTTTCTGACTCCAAGAGTCCTGGCTGTTTCCATTGTGCTGAATACTCAAACTGTCTTATCAGTTATCCCTTTCTCTTGAAAGGTATCTTACTTTTTTGTGCCATGTTATTTTTAAGTAGTACGTTGACTATCCTCTATGCTACTACATGATTCTTTCTTTGCAATGTGTTATATCCTATTTATGGTCACCATGTAGGCTTCCATTACTCTTTTGATGATACTTAACATCAACTTTTTACCAATAGAATGTATTCTTTCTTGAAGGCAGAGACTTCTCCATTTTTGTATTTGTGACACCAGCATTTAAGTTAATGTTTGTTGATGGTTGATTGTAGTGTTATATGACTCATAGCCATACAATACATTATTTTTAAATGGGCCTTTGTTTCAGAGAGAAACTTGGAGAATTAGGATTAGAAAAAAATTTACAAAGACAAGACAAAGGCCCTTCTCTTCCTAATCAATTCGGGACCCAGGTCATTGTCAGTCTGCAAGGTCTGTCCAAGGTAAAAAGACTGACCTTCTCACTCACACACACACACACACACACACACACACACACACACACACACACACATACACACATTCACACACATACACACAGTACTGACAGATAAATTACAGTTATGTTACATCCCAAAGTCTCTATTCTGATAGAAGGAGAATGGAGAAATAAGAAATGCATGAGATTCCACTTTCTAACGAACAAATACGGATGTCATTATAGTTTGTTTTATCTTTTGGTTTCTGAAGTTTAATATTCATCCTTCATTCAAACAGGCCTCCTGAGTAATCCCTTTCTGTAGAGAGAAACCAAAGCAATTAGCTGATGATTTACCCAAAATCTCACAGGGATTCTACAGTAAAGTGGAGATTAGAACTCATATCTTCTATGTTTCCTGGTTGAAGATCAGTATGCGGAACTATGGTGCCTCCTCTGAGATGATCTATAACCTTTCATACAAAGTTTGATCGTTAGAGACAGCTAAAGCACTGAAGTGGAGTCCAAAAATCAATAAATATATTAAGACTAGGTGCTCACAAATTGGTAGCCATTTAATCCCCTTCCTATTACTTTTTCTTCCCTTCTAGTCCTGAACTGGTGAGCAGTTCTTCCATTTCACCCTTGATGAGTTTATATTTTGGTCATATCTGAGATTATACCTCTTTTCCTAGAGCACTCTGAAGGATACTCTAAAAAGGGATTTGTTTTTTATTAAGAATGAAAAACAACTTCCCATATCTATCACTGCTTTAAACTGTAGTCTAGCACTCCAAGCTCTGGGCTTAGCCAAACCAAATTCAGTCTTGGGAGTAGCTCCCAAAATCATATTTCTGGTTCATTATAACTCCACTCAGGATTTTCTTTGGGAACCCCATAATATGGCACATGCTTAGGTCTCCATAGATGTCAAGTCAAGTCAACAAATGTTGATTAAGCTCTTACTATACACTATATACTGTGGTCCCCAGAACATCTACAAATATTCAAGATGACACTCATGCTGGAAACCTGAGACCTATATAGGCCTCTAGAGTTACAGTTCTATTCTCTAAGTATTTGTACTGCCTCTGAAAGAAAATAAATTGGGGCTGTTAGGGAAGCCACTTCCCCCCCAACCCTGTTGGGCTAGCATAATCCAAACTACCCAAAGTAAATGTAGAGGGCACAGGTAGGTTTTTGCCCATTTCTATCATGGCTTAGCCCCTTCATGCCCCCCCACCCCCAGTTCTACAGCCATATTCTTAAGTCTCTTGTAAGACTCCAAGAAGCTGATATAGTTTAGAAACTTTTCCCTTTCTTTTTCTGTAGAAGGTCAAGCTCTTGATATCTCCAAGAATTTGGCATTGTCCAGAAAATACAAACTCTTCTATCTAGAAAGTTAAATCATGTGACTCTGTGTCATGGTTGAGGTCTACCACTGCCTCTTGTAGTCACCTCAATCTGCTGCTGCGCTTGTCCTTCATTCTGAAAGAGGACCATGACATCATGGAGGTGATGCTATATGACATGCAAGTGAGAGAAGATTGTGCAAAGTGAACAGCCTCACTTTCTTCTCCAGAGCCATCTGGATCCAGTGGATAGAGATAGATCAGGACAACTGGAGATGGCCCAGAGTGCAATTGGGGACTTTGACCTTTTCAAGCTAAGGTTTTTAACAGCTCTCAGTTTGACTGGAACAGAGTCCATTCAAAACAGTTGAGAGCACATGCAACTGTAACAAGCTTCTTTCTGTCCCGACTTTGCCAACACTGCCATTAATGGCTTTCTTGGAGGAGGTCACACTGTGGTATAGATTCCTTACCCTTGCCCATGAGCCCAGCTTTGGTCTTAGTTTTATTCCACTCCTCTCTCAAAGAACCCATTTCAATAGAAAAAATACAAAACAGAAGCTCTAGTCCACTAGAAATAGCCTTAGGCAATTAAAGCATCTCTGAAAACTATACTTAATGACATCCTCCATGATGTGTGAATGAGTTATTAGACCTCGGAGATCTCCCAGTGAAATTATTGGGCTACATGTCCACACTTTCCAAAGGGAAATACAATCAAAGTCCATCCCCCAAAAGGCTTACTCCCTATGACCTTATCAAGTTAATGATCCTCCCCAGATCAATCCTCTACACCATTATTAGTAAAGACAAGGTGAAAAGAAGCACTGGAGTACTGAGAAAAAAAATACTAGATATGCTGGATGTAGAATAACAAGTTATGGGTCTGAATCATGGCTCTCATACTTGCCAATAATTGGGTGACCACAGACAACCCATTTAACTTATCTGTAAAAAGTTGTAATATTTGCATTACTTATTTCACAGGATTGTTGGAAGGAACACCCTGGGCTAACGTTACACTACTTGAGGTATCAGGATGCTATTAGATGAGAACCTCTATTGAAAATACATAGGACTTCCTGGATGAACCTTCAAAATGTAATGACTCAGATATAAAAACACTGAATGAATGAATGAATTCATATTTCAACTGCAGTCCTGTGACAAAGTGAATCCCTCTTCTTTTTCCTATTCTTTAACATGAGACTTTACACGGATATTGTGGGAGGAGATAAATGACTTGAGTCCTTATAAAATATATATATACTTGGGTGCGTGGGGTCTGAAAAATAAAAAAAAATTGATAAAGACAAAGTGAAGGAAAAAATTGAAGTCCTATGGTTTCAGAACTGTCTAAAATTCCATTTTTAACGTCTTCTCTACCAACCTGCAACCATGCCTTAAATTCCCATCATTAGAGTTACTCCTTTTGTGTTAAGACAGTTTTGTATTCAGAAGGTCTCCATTGTAAGAATCGTATCTCCTACTTCCTTTTCACTCCATTAAACTCAAATGACTTCTTGTTTTCACTTTCTCAGCACCCTTTCACCCTTTAACATCTTACAATCTCTCTTTTGACTCTGCTACCTTCCTAAAACTCTTCTTTTCAAGGTCGCTAAGAGTCTACTCTTAGTCATCAACTCCAATGGTCTTTTCTTAATCTCCTCTATGCAACTTGCAATATCACAGATCACTCTTCATTCTTAAAATGAATCCCTTCTTCACTTCCAATACACCACCCAGTCTCACTGTCCCGGTCCTTCTCTAAACTTCATTCTATATCTAAACCTATTGGGACTACTTCATTCTTCCTGACTTCTCAGTTCCTGACTCCAAGGTTGAGTCATAAATCTTCCTCATTTCTCTTTACACTCTTTCTCCTCAGAGGCCCCATCTACTCCCAGGCCTTCACCTATGGCCTCTATACTAAGGACTCCCAAAGTTCAAGCTTGTTAGAAAAGAGGATCACTCCAGGTTTTGAATCTATATTACTGAGAGAACAGTAGTACCTCCAATAATGTTACATTAACCCATAGTGGAGTTGTCTTGGAGAGAAGACCAGCTCAGTTCTATACATAATGAATTTGAGGGCATAGTGAGACATCCAAATGAATACATCCAGCAGGCTGTTAGGAATGAACTGGGGAAGAGGGGCAGCTAGGTGGTGCAATAAATAGAGCACTGGTACTGGAGTCAGGAGGACCTGAATTCAAATCCAGCCTCAGACATTCAACACTTATTAGCTGTGTGATCTTGGGCAAGTCACTTAACTCCAATTACCCTTCTTTCTCTCCTCCTCCAAAAAAACCCCAAAACACACACACACACACACACACACACACACACACAGAAATGGATGGGGGAAGGGTAACAGGGTACCTCAATTAGGCTATAAGGGCATGAGAATAAGCATGGAGAGAGCAAATCACAGGACTTCTTTAGGGTCTTCCTTCAAGTCTCAGCTAAAATCACATCTATGCAATAAAACTTTCCCAGTCATCCTTAATGCCAGCCTCTTCACTCAGAGATATTCTCATATTCTCTCTCTCTCTCTCTTTCTCTCTATCTCCATATATGTATATGTGTGTGTGTATGTGTATATATACACATATATCCATACATATATATTATCTCTCTATATATACAGATATATATACATATAGGTAGATATATAGGTATGTGTATAGATAGATACATATCTTATCTGCATATGCATATATGTTTTCATGTATCTTATCTGTACATAGCTGTTTGCTTGTCATCTCCACCATCTGCTTGAGAGCAGACACTGTTTTTGCCTTTCTTGTAACCCCAGTGCTTAGTATGGTGCCCAGTGTAGAGTAGGAGCTTAATAGATTTGCATTTATTAATTTAATTAATATTAATTAGTTGACTAACTGAAAGGGAATAACTGATCTAGGGTCATCAATCAATCAGTAAACATTTAGATGATGGAGCTTGAGCTGGAAAGGACCTTAGAGGTCATTTAATCTTACCTCCCCCTTTTATAGACGAGAAGTGAGGCCCAAAGGGCTTACAAGGTTGCACATGTTTAGATGGATGAGAGCTATAGGACTAAATAGGGAAATTGGGACCAGACTACGGAGCCCTTTCACTATCTCCTGCCTGAATTGTTGGGCTGATCCCAACTGAGAGTCCTGTCTCCATTTTCTAATCTAATGCCATACACAGACACAGAGCAAATTCATAATAAATATCTGTTGATGATGATATTGACGATGCTTCCCTTAGTACATGCCGATGACTGACTGCCTCTGGGAAGGAATACAAAGTGTGGAGCCTCATAAGCTCATAGTTGTCCTCATCTACACTCCTGCTCAGTTCCTTCCCCCTGACACCCACTCACACCCCAGACCTAGTCAGTGGAGCAGCACTTTCAGTTTTAAGGGGTATTTATTTCTGGTAAAGCATTTACTGTCCTTTGGATGTTACCTCTACGAAGCACCTACCTGGGAAAGCCAGAGTTAGTTTTTGTTTTGTTGTCGCTGCTTCTGCTGTTGTCATCTGGGGGTTTTTTGTTTGCTTTTGGTGCTATCAGTGTCTAGGGGATTGGTTGCTGTAAGCTCAGCACAGAGGACATATACTGTCATGGTGACACGAAGGACAAGAATTAGACCAGCCGAAACTACAATGCTTAAGGGGCCTTTTGTCCAAGGACTCTGCTCTCCCTGGTTTTAAGATGCACAGGAAGAGAGTGAAATGTTGGGAACTGAAGCAAGATTCACCAAGCTTGTACGAGGCATTTAGCTTTTAGTTGTTATAAAAATGAAAATAATTGTGAAAGCAGAGAAAAATCTGCAGCTGCTCCAGGCTATTCATACCATAAGAGATCCCATCAGGCCCTCTTTATTGTTGCAGTTTTGGCAAATTATTTTCTTATCACACACAACCTATTCACTCCTGTTCCTGGATAAGCACTTAGGCTCATAAAGCAGTGGGTCAGCAACAGTTTAGCATAGAGCACATGGAATTGCTGACCGTGGGGAGCACTGGAGCCGGCCCTTCTGTAAAGCAGCAACTGCAGTCAATAAAAAGCTGGCCAGGCCAGTCCATTAGCAAGATCCCGTTCTGCAGCTCCTTAGCCGCAGTCCAAGGGGCTCTGCAGCCTCAGGACTGTGGACTCAGTCTCCCAGGTAGGGGAGCTGTCCACAGCCTTAGTCGGGCTGGCACCTGGCTGTCTTCAAGGGGGAAACACCCACCAGGGGCATTCACAAGACAGCAGCAGCAGCAGCCGCAGCAGCAGCAAGGTCCCGACTCCCATCCAGGAAGTAGGAGACTGATGCCCACCACACATGTGCACTGGACAACTGCTCTGGCATCTTCAGCGTGGGCAGAGAGCATGCCGCTCCCATTATGCAAGCCCATTAGGGAAGCAATTGGAAAAAAAATATTTAGCAATTTGGAAAGGAGCACAGCCCCAGAATGGCTCGTTTCTGTGTGACAGCCTGCCATGTACAGATGAAAGGGAAGGCTTATAACAAATTTTCATTACCCCCAAATAAAAAAGCAACAGCAGGCAGAGCAAGGGCTTTGAGTCAGGGAGGCGGGGCCAGAAATCCACCCAGGAGACCACAAAGGAGCCTTAGCAAAACAAATCAATCAATCTATCAATCACTTACACTTACATAGCGCCTTTCATGCAAATGGCAATCAGGGCCTGTCAGCCTGTCAGGCTTTGGCCTTCAATTCTGTGCCTCAAAACTATTCATTAAGTTCACCAAAATACAACCTACAGAGCTCTCCCCTCACTCAGTTGTCCTTGCTCACCTTCCGCTAACAGCCTACGTTACTCCATAGGAGGAGGGGAAAAGCTCCCTAGGCTGCTAGCAGGTGACTGAGAGACTTGGTAAAGTGGAGCATTTGAAGGGTTTGCAAACAGCATGGGCATTTTTAATTTTTTTTTTTCCATTGGCTCTGCTTCCAGTCTAGGCAGACACTCAGATAAAAAAAAAACCAAAAAAAAAAAAAAACCCACCTCACCCTTGTTTTGCATGCAGCGGGTATCATGCTGGGATGTCTGATGCTCAGAGTTATGCTTTCTTCAGTGCCCCATGCCATTCATGTTCCACAGATAGATTCAGGAACACCGGACTCAGGAGCCAAATGAAACAGGAGCCTCAGAGCACCCCAAACAAGTACAACAATCCACTCCTCCTCTCATTTATAAGGCACCCCACAGTGCGGCAGAATGCATTGGGCTTTTGCCCTTATTAGAAGATGACTTCACAAATGCTGCTCTTTCTAGGCCTAGGTGCCTGGCCCCAGGCATCCATTGAAAGAGATCTATGCCAAGATGGCCACAGGGATTTTGCAGATATGGATAACAAGGTACTTAGTGGAGGCCATTGCTTTTGGGAAGCAGAATGAGATCAGAGGCAGGAAAGATCCACTCCCCATTCCATTATTTCCTCAAATTCCTGTCCTCTATCATCACCTTTCCAAACTATTTGTTCATAAATATCTAATTATTTGACACCAAAATCCTCATGAAATGCATGATAAATATGATGTAAAGGGACTAGGTAAGTAGAATAAAGTGGTGGTGAAGGCTAAAAGATAGAAACAAAGGGATAAAATGAGCACTCACGGACAGCATAGAATATTGCTGTAGAACCTGGGAGCATCTCTCCATTCCGATTTCCACATAGGTTCCCTCAGAAAAACTAAGTTGGGTTCAAAACACTCAATGGGACCATATCCATCCAAAACCCTAGCTTATAATCCTCCACAGATATGTTTGTTTTTACTAGCCAGTCAGAGGACATCATTAGTTCAAAGCAAAAACATTTAATGAACAGGATAGTAAGAAAAGTAGGAAGAGAACATTTCCCTCATAAACCTCAGTCGCACTCTCCAATAAATACACATACCATCAGAAGATTAGAGACACTTAAGGAACATGCATGGAGAGGCACAAAGAGATGGGCCGGAGAATATCTGGGGATACATAGATTGGGAGTGTTTGTGGCAAAAATGAATATATAGAGCAGAAATTCATAGTATCAATGTAGTAAAGACACATGTCTTCTGGTGACATCATTATGTTGTATCTGTTGGAAAGTATGCTCTGCTGGTCTGGTGTGGTGGGGTGGGCAGTCTTTGCTGGGTCAATGATGTGGCATGCAGATCCCTACAAAGCATGTGATTACCTTCAGGAGTCACTGATTTTGTGGCACTATTGATTGCTACCAGGTCAAAGATCTATTAAGGTTGATATTTGGAGTTTAGCTAACGCTGTCCCTCCATGCTCATCTTGGTCCCTTCATATCTATCCTTTAGCCTTCACCACCACTTTCTTCTACTTACCTAGTCCCTTTACATCATATTTACCATGCATTTCATGAGGTTTTTGGTGTCAAATAATAAGATGTTTATGAAGAAATAGTTTGAAAAGATGGTGAGAGAGGACAGGAATTTGAAGAAATAATGGAATGGGGAGTGGATGCCAAGTCCAAGTTGGAATTCTCACCTGAGGTGCTATCTCTTCCCCATATAGAAAATGAATTGATTCTATCTTCTCTTTTGTAACCCAGAAGCTATACATCTTTTAGATGTAAGTTTGTTTGTTTGAGAAACTATATATCTTTTAGAAAGGCAAAGTCTATATACACCCAGTTATGAGACTAGAGAAAACACTTGACTTCTCCCATGAGAAGAATCTATCAGTCCTCAGTGCTGACCCTGAGAAGCATCTCTTTTCCAAAGGAAGAACCCTGGCCCTAGAAGTCAAGTTATTTGAAACTAATTAGCCAGCTAATTAGTGCCCATAGGCATTGTCTATTTTTAGCCTCAATTTTTCTGCTTACTAAGGACAGTGTCTCTGTCTGAAATCTCTATCTGACTTAATATTAGAAAGTCCTTGCAATTCCCTATTCAGTATCTAAGTGCAAAGCTGTACCTATTAAGTATTGTTTTGGGGACTACCTTTACAACAAAACACTACACATCTAACCACTTCAAAGGTTTGAAGCAGTTATATCTGTAGAGTTTTGTTGTAAAGGTAGTCCCCAAAACAATACCTAATATATATATGTGTGTGTGTGTATGTGTGAATGTGTATACAAATACACACATATATGCATACATATATGGGAGGGGGGTGTCTGGCAAAACACTTTCTAGACTTTAGACCAAGCCATACACTCAATAGAGCATTGGACAGGGAATGAGAAAACTTGAACTCTAATCTCTTTTCCATAAACTTGATGTATAACTTTGAGGAAATTACTTTATTTTTCTCCAGACCTGTGATTTCATGAATGTCAAAACTCCTTCCACCAAAGTGAACTAGTAACTTGCAATATATAATCTTAAAGGATTGTTTGGAGTATTAAGAGGTTAAGTTAACTGGCCAAGATCATATCATCAGTATGTACCAGTTGTTGAACCTTATCAGCTGTTGAACCCAGGGCTTCCTGATTACAAGTCCAGGCTTCTATGCACTATGAGATCTTATCTTTTGTCACTTAAAGGGCTATAGAATTAGGACAGGAATATAACTTAAAAGTCATCAAATCCTACTTATCCAACACCATCATTTTATAAATTAGTAAACTGCAACCCGGAGAGGACAAAGAAGGTCACACAGGTGCTAGATGGCAGAGCCAAGACTTGAACTCTAGTTGCCTGGTAGAAAATTCAGTGCTGCTCTTCACATTAATTCATACCACCTCTGAGCCTCTTTTTACTAATCCATAAAACAAAAAGGATAGAATTATATGCTCTCTATGGTCCTTACCAGTTCTATCATTCTACAGTTCTAAGAATACTGGTGCATTACCGGCACCATGGAAATAGAAGCAATGATCAATTATTGCCATAAAATAGTACCAGGATCCACTCCTGGGACATTACATCTGTAAAACTTGTTTCCACTTGCAGGATTTCCCTTAGAGACCTTTGAATTTGGCTCACTTTTCACCTAACCTAACTAGGGTTTCTTCTTGTAATATCAGAATTAGGCTCATGTCTAAACCTACCTTCATAGTAAAACTCATCTTCTCTCTGGGACCTATTTACTTCTCTAAATTTATAGTACAACACTGGGTACCTTCTCCCACAAGAGAAAAGAACTGAGGGTTTTCTCAAGTGTTGAACAATAACATCTCATCTAGTGCTCCCCTACTGACCAAGTACCTACAATCCTCCTGATTTATGTGTAATGTTACTCCAGGGCTGATCTGATAAAAACAATAGGTTCAGAACTCTCCATGTAGGACCAGCTGGCTTATTCAAATGGGATAAGATGGTTCTATAATGGAAGAGACAATGTCAAATAAGCTTTTCAATCTGTGATCAAGGGCCTACACCTTTCCTAGAAAAGCGGGAAAGATATTACCAAGATTAGACATGACAGCCCAGTAATAAAATACCCAGGGAACAGTGAAAGTCCTTCATGCCATTTCACAAGATTTCTGGTAGTTCTGTCTCCATTATGATGTTAGCTGGTTCATTCAAACTTGTCAAGTGAATGAGCAAAAGATTTTGGAGGGAGACCATTCCCAGGCTATGATAATGATTCCCAATTCAGGACAACAGTAACAGTTGACAGAGATACCAATGCTTTGAGAGGATGAATTGTCTTAGTGCTGATTGATGCAATCACAAAAAGAGCTCACTCTATTCTCCCCATTGCACAAGAGATAGTATGGTAACATCTCAAGGATGTCTTCTACCTCCATATCCTTCCATCCCATATGACACTGAATCTGCCCTTCAATTTATGTTTGTTAGTTTTATTATGTTAGTTTTGGCACTCCATCCTCCAGGTTGTTTCTTCTGTGCAATGGCTATCAATTTCTCCTCCTCCACCAATGTGATGACTATGAAAACTCAATAGAGTATGAGTTTGGCAGTTACACTTTTACAATTCCTCTCAGTAGAATGGTTGGTCCACTCCCTGCCCAAAATGATCTACTCCTTTCTATGGAATTCAAACAGATTTCCTCCAAGTTCATTCTTCCATTCTACTGTGCCAGGGGCAAATGACTAATTTGGAATGCTGAAATTGTTCTGGCAGATTGACTTGATATTTACAAGCAACCAAGGAGACCTTTAAGAGGCAAACACTATTGCTATTATTAAGTCATTTCAATCATGTCCTCATTTGGGGTTTTCTTGGCAAAGATCCTATATTGGTTTGCCATTTCCTTCCCCAGATGATTTTACCAATTAGGAAACTGAGGAAAACTGTTAAGGGACTTGCCCTGGGTCATGCATCTAGTAAGTGTCTGAGGCCAGATTTGAACTCAGGAAGATGAGTATTCCTGACTCCAGGCATGGCACTACCTAGCTACCCATTTAGAGACAAATAGCCATATAATCCAGGGCAGCCATTGCAAGTAAGGGACCAGTTAGGGTTGAGTACACAAACTTTCTATATGAACAGCCCCATGAAGAAATTGGCAGAGTAAACTACATAACCCTTCCCCATTGTGAAAACTGTAAGCTCAGTGGACTGTTCACTAAAACTCTGTCTTCTAAATCAGCATTAACCTGATTTCACTGGTCCTTGTTCCACCATACACATAGCCCCTACCCTCGCCAGATGAATACATTACCTTGCTACTGATAGAAAGAATTGCTCATGAAGGAAATTATTGATTCAAGTAGAGAGATATAGGCGTAACCTTCAGCACTCCACAGAGTGTAAAATATATGAGCGAGAAAACAACCTGAGAACTAGTCTAGTACCTTCATAACTTAGCATTGGTGGCTTATGATCCTAGTAATCACTAATATTTATAGTGTTTACTACATGCCAGGTACTGTGCTAAGCACTTCGCAGTTGTTATCTCATTTGATCCTCACAACAGCTCTGGAAAGTAGATGCTTTCATTATCCCCATTTCACAGATGAGGAAACTAAGCAAACAGAGGTTAAGTAACTTGGTCAAAATTATATAACTAGTAAGCATCTGTAAGACTAGATTTTCACAGAAGTCTTCCTGACTCCAGACCCACCACTTAACTGCCTAAATATGTCAAAGGCATCCTACCAAGCCTAGACTTCAGAACCCAGGAAGAAGACCTGGGTGGGAAGGGCAGGATTTGGGAGGGAAGAATGATTTCTTCCAGTGCCTAGACTCTACAGGTTTTCAATGGAAAATAAAGAGGGGAATAGTAGCAGTGGGAAGTTAAGAGATTCAGGAAGATAGGGCTTAGCTATACATAATAAGGCTTTTAAAAAACTTGCATGCACTTAGAAATTGGTGAGTGGAGCAATTTGGACTCTAGCTAAATGCCCTGTTATTCACTCAATATGCAAAACCCTTTGTTTCTAAACCTCTTCCTATCCACTCTAGATCTTGTTACAACACTAATTTTGCCCCAGTTTCCACTGTGGACTTTTCCAGGTTTTTTTAAGCATTGTAATCCATAATCCTGACTTCTAACTTTGGCTTCAGCTTTAGAGCTCTCTGTTGGCCATTCAGTTCTAACATGTATCTACTGGTTCCTTCGATGATTTTACCCCACTATTACCTTCTGGCCTCGGAAAGAGCATCCTTTCTGTACCTTCTCCCCATGACCACAGTGCAAGAGGGCTTTGATCAATCCCGTGGAACCCAGGTGACACAATGTCTTAGTGCTTCCCTAGAAAAGCCTCCTAAGCCTTTATGCCCCATCCTACTTCTAATTGCCTCCATGAGCAGGTAGTTGAAGAAACCAGGGTTGGAGACACAATGTGAATACAGAGTTTGAAGTTATGTTGTAAATATAGACTATGTAAATTTGAATCTGGATAACTCAAGACTAAAGCCATCAGCTCTTCCAATTACATACAGATATGATTTGCTATTATCAATGAGCTAATTAATTAATTAAGTTAATGATGATTTGCTATTATTAATTAGGGTCTACGTATTTGACATTAGTGAGACAATGTTTACAAAGAGATCTTTTAGTCCTGGATTATTTTATTTAAAAGTCTACACTGTTCAAGCATGGGAGAAAACAATGACATTTTTGTGAATAATTCACTAGCCTTGGGATTTTTTGGTAAAATAATTTTTCCTCAGGGCTCAGCAAAAGAAGAAAATGTTTGTCAAGTGCTTTGTTAAGGACAAAAAATGTTATATGTCAGCTATTATCATCATTATTGTTTTAAAATTTTGTTTGCTCCCCCCTTACTTCCTATTTTAGAGAAATATTAAAGGAGTTAGTATGACTTCATTTGTAAAGTAATTCAAAGTATTTAAGACCAAAGTGTTCTTTGTCCAGGACTATACCTACACTACAAGGTAAAGTGAATGGTTGGCAAAAATATGGTGTTCTCAGACATTTTCACGTATCCAGAAACCATTGAGATAGAAATCACTTTATTCTATACATTTTACCTTATTAGATTTGTCAATTTCACTTACTGATAAAAATCTTTTTGATCCCTGATTCTAACCCATCACACACTACCCATCCCATCTTTGTATATTCTACAAATTTGTTCAACATGCTATCTACATATTCCTGTAAGACACTGATGAGGATATTGAATTATATAAAGAAAGCTACAAAAAAAAATAAAAAAAAGCTAATGTCCTTCCAAATACCTCCCAGAAATACCTTCCTTCCAAATACCTCCCAGAAATACCTTTCCCAAAGGTAATGATCAATTTTTTTCTTTCTGCACAGTGCCCCCTTTTAAAAAAATGTTTGTTTATTTATTTTCAATTTTAAACATTCATTTCCACAAAATTTTGAGTTCCAAATTTTCTCCCCATCTCTCCCCTCCTCTACCCCAAAATGACATGCATTCTGATTACCCCTTATCCTACTCTGCCCTCTCTTCTAACACCCCCTCCCTTCCCTTATTCCCATCTTCTCTCTTGTCTTGTAGGGCAAGATAAATTTCTATACCCCATTACATGTATTTCTTATTTCCCAGTTGTATGCAAAAACAATTCTCAACATTTGTTCCTAAAACTTTGAGTTCCAACTTCTCTTCCTTCTTCTCTCCCCACCCATCCCTACTGAGAAGGCAAGCAATTCAATATAAGCTATATATGTGTAGTTCTGCAAACCCCTTCCATAATAGTCACATTGTGTAAGACTACCTATATTTCCTTCCATCCTAACCTGCCCCCCATTTATTCTATTCTCTCTTTTGACCTTGTCCCTCCCCAAAAGTGTTTACTTCTAATTACCCCCTCTTCCCATTTGCCCTCCCTTGCATTATCCCCCCCCCACCCTTCTTATCCCCTTCTCCCCTACACTCCTGTAGTGTAATATAGATTTTCATACCAAATTGAGTGTGCATGTTATTCCTTCCTTAAGTCAAGTGTGAAAGAGTAAGCTTCACTTTTTCTATCTCCCCTCCCCTTTTCCCCCTCTATTGAAAAAGCTTTTTCTTGCCTCTTTTATGAGAGATAATTTGCCCTAGTCCATTTCTCCCTTTCTCCTCCCAATATATTCCTCTCTCACCCCTTAATTTTATATTTTTAGATATCATCCCTTCCTATTCAACTCACCCTGTGCTCTCTGTCTGTATGTGTGTGTGTGTGTGTGTGTGTATGTGTGTGTGTGTGTAATCCCTCCAACCACCCAAATACTGAGAAATGTTTCAAGAATTCCAAATATTGTCTTTACATGTAGGAATGTAAACAGTTCAACTTTAGTAAATCCCTTATGATTTCTCTTTCCTGTTTACCTTTTCATACTTCTCTCGATTCCTGTGTTTGAAAGTCAAATTTTTTATTCAGCTCTGGTTTTTTCATCAAGAATGCCTGAAAGTCCTTTGTTTCATTACATGACCATTTTTTCCCCTGAAGTATTATACTTAGTTTTTCTGGGTAGGTGAGTCTTGGTTTTAATCCTAGTTTCTTTGACTTCTGGAATATCCTATTCTAAGCCCTTCAATCCCTTAATGTAGAAGCTGCTAGATCTTGTGTTATCCTGATTGCATTTCTACAATACTTGAATTGTTTCTTTCTAGCTGCTTGCAATATTTTCTCCTTGACCTGGGAGCTCTGGGATTGGCTACAATATTGCTAGGAGTTTCTCTTTCTGGGTATCTTTCAGGAGGTGATCTGTGGATTCTTTCAATTTTTATTTTGCCCTCTGGTTCTAGAATATCAGAGCAGTTTTCCTTGATAATTTTATGAAAAATGATGTCTAGGGTCTTTTTTGATCATGGCTTTCAGGTAGTCCCATAATTTTTAAATTGTCTCCCTGGATCTATTTTCCAGGTCACTTGTTTCTCCAATGAGATATTTCACATTATCTTACATTTTTTCATTTTGTTGGTTTTGTTTTGTAATTTCTTGGTTTGTCATAAAGTCATTAGCTTCCATTTACTCTTTTCTCATTTTTAAAGAACTATTTTCTTCAGTGAGCTTTTGAACTTCCTTTTCCATTTGGCTAATTCTGTTTTTTAAAATATTCTTCTCCTCATTGACTTTTTGGACCTCCTTTGCCAATTGAGTTAGCCTATTTTTAAAGGTGTTAGTTTCTTCAGCATTTTTTGGATCTCTTTAGCAAGCTGTTGACTTGCTTTTGATGATTTTCTTACATTGGTCTCATTTTTTTCCCCCAATTTTTCCTCCACCTCTCTTACTTGATTTTCAAAATCCTTTTTGAGCTCTTCCACATCTGGAGGCCATTGCATATTTATTTTGGAGGTCTCTAATGCTAAACATTGCTCTTCCTCATCCTAAAGGATGGGAGAAAATACCTGTTCACCAAGAAAGTAACCTTCTATAGTCTTATTTTTTCCCCCTTTTTTGGGCATTTTCCCAGTCAGTTACTTGATCTTTGAGTCCTTTGGCAAGAGGAGGATATACTCCAGGGACTTGTAAATTCTCAGTTCCTCCAAGGTAGTACAATCAAGGGAGAGGAGTTTACTCCTGGCCTGCATTCTGGTCTGGGAGCAACCACAAGTACTCTTCTGCCCAGGATCTGCAAGTAGAATTCCCTTTCCAGAGCCTCTACAAGCTCCACCACTCCAGCCAGCACTCTTCCTCACCACTGGGCCACCACTCAGGGCTGAGACCCAGATTAGTGGCTCAATTCCCCCAGCGGCTTTAGGCCAAGGGCTTAAAAAATGGATGCTGCTGCTGCTGCTGCTGCCACCGCCTGGGACCAAGGCTATGGGAGGACCCTGCTCCCTTCTCACCCAGATGATAAAGCTTTCTCACTGACCTTTGAAGCTGTCTTTGGCATTTGTGGTTTCAGGAATCTGAGAACCTCTGCTGCTACTAGGGATTCTGTCCCCAAGGCTTGTTCTGGTCCTATTCCTTTTGGTGCCACAGCCAAGGCTGGGCTGGTCTCTGTGGGCTGCACTCTGCTCCATGCCCCATGAAATAGACCTTTCCTGTCAGCCTTCCAGGCTACCTTGGGCTGGAAATCTCTTTCACTCTGTCTTTCTGTGGCTTCTGCTGCATCAGAATTTGTTTAGAACCATTTTTTACAGGTATTTTATGGGCTGTGGGGGAAGAGGTAGAGTATGTTCATCTTTCTACTCTACCATCTTGGCTCTGCCCCCATAACGATCAATTAATTAACATCCTTTGGGTACAGTCATTGGGCTATACATTCAATGCAGTTTAATTTAATTCAATTCACCAATATTTATAAAGTACCTGTGAAACATTTGTGAAACATTTTGGGGAGTTATAAAGCTCAGATAAATAAGATCTGAACCCTGACCTCATGAAGGTCATGATCTAACAGAATATGGAAAGGGGAGTGAATATGTGTCAATCAATCATCTGCACTAAGAATTCAGTGTGTTAAAATGTTGAAAAGAGTTCAAAACAATTTATCTATACTGTCATATGAACTATATTTCTCCATCCTTTACCTAACAATATGATGAAAGAATTTATTCAGGGTCTTACACAAATCCATACAAATCATATCTACAACATTTCTCTAATTTGCTAGTTTGGTAAAACTATCAAAAAGGGAAGTGATGTTAGCTGGGCATGATTACTTCTTAATGATTACACACTAGCTCCTTTCTGGGTACTTTTCCTGGGTATTCACATACTATCCAATATTCTAGTGGTCTGGGAATAGATGTCCAGCTAACAGGCCTAAAGTTTTCAGATTTACCTTTTTGAAAATCTTGGAAACACTGACTTTTATCTAGTCTTCTAGTACTTTTATCCAGTCTCCCAGGATTGCTCAAAGCTCAACAGGGGTTTAGCAATCACATTTGCAAATTCTTTCAGTACCTTGAAATGTATTTCATCTGGGTCAAGAGACTTGAATTCATTTAAGGAAACTAGGTTTTCTATACAACAAAACCCTTTTCAAACTGATATTCTCCCACTAATGCTGTATGAATGTAAAATATAGATAACTATTTCCGTATCTAACTAAATAACATATGGATATAACTATATATCTAGCTATTCATATAAAACACAGCTAACTATAGTTTTGGTACAATGAAAATCACAGGTGACCACAGGGCAAGGATGAGATACACACTGCCATAAGTATGCTGCAGCTTATTACTAATGATAACTTGCATGCCAGACTTTGGGTCAAATCCTTCCTCTTACACATGTCTCCCTCTCTCCTCTCCCCTTCCTCCTTCTCTCCCTCTCCCTTCCCCCACTTCTACAAGACTGTGTTTACACATCATTCCTCCCTCTACCAGTAAAATATAAGCTCTTTGTGGTCATAAACTGTTTTTCCTTTTGTCTATTTGAATCCAATGCAGTAAAGGTTATTAAAAATCAGTCATTCTCAACTAACCACATGTTCCATTTTGATAGTATTATTAGACAAGTAAATTAGAGAAAAGCTATAGATGTGATGTTTCTGGATTTCTGCAGAATTTTGATAAATTACCTCATGATATTCTAGGAGATAAGTGGAGAAATGTAGTTTGGATGATGCTACAAGTAAGTTGTTTCAAGTGTCTAGTAGGGACTTAACGCATGCTTGTTGGATTGTTAGTGTTCACACTGATGAACTCACAGATCCCTTAATATATCCAAATAAGGCCTTCTTTAATTTCTTCATGAAGCTTGGGTTTCAATTCCCTCTTTATCATATTTTTCCTACTGTATCCACTCTACCTCAAGATTTTTTTTAAGTTCGCTTAAAAAAAAAAGTCTGCCTTATTATGGAATGGAAGTGAACCTGGTTTCTCAAAGAGTATAACGAAAGATCACAAGTTTGAGTAGGCACTGCCAAGATGGAAAGGCTTTAACTGTGAGTTAGGTAACATGCCTAGACAAGCTCTTTGGAGAGGTCATTACAAAGATGATGACTTTTTTGGCCATAGAAATGCCTGAAGACCTTCTCCTAAATAACAGGATTATTTTTTGTGTGGATGGTAGGAATTTCCAGCCCCCCCATCTAATCTCAAGAGAGGTTTAATCTTCTGCAAGAAGGCTTGCCCAGTCCTCCTTAATTTTAGTTCCTCCCTTTGAGACTATCCCCAATTAATCCTGTATGTATCTTGTTTATTTATAGTTGTGTTGCTCATTATCTCTCCCATTACACAAAGAGTTTCTTGAGAGCAAGAATTGTTTCTTTGTGTTTGTGCATGTGTGTGTGTGTGCGTGTGTGCATTTCTTTGGATCCCCATTGCTGAGCACAGTGGCTGGCACATAGTAGGTGCTCAATAAATATTTATTGATTGTCTTGATCAACTTGATCAAATACTTGACTCACTGGCTCCAGATAAATAACACATCCTTGAAGTATTAGCCCAAGTGTCACTCTCCTTGATAGAGACTGCTACAAGGAAGAGTTAAATAGCTTACAAGATCCTACAACCTCAAAGATGGAATGGACTTGCAGAGGTAATCCAGCTCAATTTTTACTTGAACAAAAATCCTTCCTGCAGCATAAACATATAAGTGGGAATCCAGCCTTTGATGGAAACCTCTCTATGTAGTAAGGATGAATGCACAAACTCATGAGACTGCTGATTCCACATTTGAATAATTCTAAAATTCTAATGCTCAGGAAAGTTTTTCCCCCTTATATTAATCAACCTGAAACATCTGTTGTAACCTGTTCTCCCAGGTCAAGCAGATCAAGTCTATTTCTTCTTCCACACCAACCTTCCAAATGCTCAGAGTTAATTATACTCCTACTACCCTACCACAGCCAAGTTTTCTCTTCTCCAAACTAAACATTTTCAGTCCTTTTCTACATGTTCTTATCAATGCCATTTCCACAAATTTTTTTCAGATGAACTACTGTCCAGCAATGTCTTCCCCATCTTTTATTTTTGAAATTGATTTTTTGAACTGAAGATTAAGAATTTATATATATTCCATTATTTTTCATCTTCACAGTCAGATCAGGAAATTGTGACTCTGAAAGGTGAAGGGTCAAACAGGTAATAAATTGGTTTTTTTGTGTTAAAATTTTGAGTTTCCTTTGTTTCTTTCTTATCTTCTGATTCATTCACATATAAAAGATATGTGAGACTATAAGTGTAGCCCTAAGCCTCTTTCAAGTTATTTGCTCATGTGAATTACTGGGTAGCAATACCCTGAAATTTTTTATAAGGTCTAGACTAGGGATACTTTATAACAATCTGAGATGGCAAATGGACAACTGGCCAGTAGGACAGAATTCCTCCTTCCATGAATAACATTCTGATTTCAAATCTTTAAACAATCCAAACCAGGCTCATATCCACTATGATCCTTTTAAACAAGGACTCTTGCTGGCTGAAATAACAAAATAAAATTTCTACTTATCCCCGGATACAAAATTGCTCCCCAAGGATAATAGCTGGCAGATTTTCCCACTGACGGGTGGTGGCTGTGGCTGCGGCAGTGATTTCCAAGCAGTGGAAGTCCTTTCCTACCCAAATAAAGCCTAAACTTAAAATAATAATATTCATATTCACTCACCATGATCAATCTTTCCATTTCTCTTCTACCAGAAAAAACATATACTGTCTCATGCTGCCAGGCTGGAGAGTGTCATCCTTACACAGACCCAAGTCCTGTTCAACCCCATTTTAGTCCTGGTGATAATTCCATTTCCTGTTTTGGTAAAAAAAAAAAAAAAAAAAAAAAAAAAAAAAAATGACTTCAAACACTTTTCTGCCATTACATCTTTTGGACAAGACAATGTCATATTTTCCAAATATTTTCTAACCTTCCTCACCATTGGCTGTTTTTCAAGCTTTCCCTCTTTACTTCCTAATATTTAGTGTCTTTGATTTCCTCTCCGCCTTCAAGTACTTCTCTTTTGTCTCCACTTACTAAAATATGATTATTATAGAGCCAGGCCTAGCCATCCTGGGGACCTTGGGTTGCATGGGGCCCTTCAGAGCTTTATACGTCCCTTAGAACAAGCATAAAAAGGAGGTAGGAGATTGCCATAAAGTAAAAACAAATGGAAAATAATTCACTGAAATTCACGCACAAATTAAGAAATGGCTAATTCAATTAAACTCAATTCAGTAAGAATTTATTAAAGACCGTCTGTGTCCTAGGCACTATTCTAGGCACTAACCATACAAAGACAAAAACATAATAGTAACAATACTGATAATAAATATTTCTATAGTACTTAAAGGTCTGTAAATCATTTTACATATATTATTCCATCTGTGCCTCTCTACAACCCCTAAGAGGTAGGTGCTATTACTATCCACATTTTACAGACAAGGAAACTGAGGCTGAGAAATGTTAAGCAATATTGCTAAATAGTCCCTGAATTCCAGGACTTTACATTCTACAAGCAGCATATGTGCAGATAAGTACAAAATAGTCATAAACAGAAATATACATTGATCAGTTACATTCAGCATAAGTACATTCAAAACTGAAATACTGTCTGGTATGCTGGTGAATTGTCTCTGACTCATAGGCACCCTTGTGGAAGGGTCTCATCTGTGAAGCTTTCTGAGAATGGCTTTTCTTTTCATCTGTCCCTCCCGGTTTCTCTTCTGACCCACAAAGGGCCAGGAGCAAGGTTTCTGAACAGAGAAGGAAAACCTACTGGGGCATTTCATCTTTACAACCAAATGCAAAGCTGCCTGCTGTGTAAATAGATGGAACTAAGAGACTCACTGACACTGTTCTTGATGCAAAAGATGTTAACCCTAAGTTTTCACAGCAATACACTAGAGTTCTCAGAGGCTAAAGAAATAGACCCTCCTTCCTCTCTGAGAAAAAGTATGGCAATCTCTTCAACCTCACTGGCCCAACTGGCACATGCTGCAGTCTAAGCTACCCTCCCCCTCACCCCCACAAAGATATTCCTTCATGATTCCAAGGGCAGGGCTTCCCACCCCTAAGGGCAGTCAGCTTTATCAGGGAAAGGTCCAGAATCCAGTCAGAGGCCATAATCACCTTGGAGTGGGAGGTTAGATTTAGCGGTGAAAATAGCCATCTACTTTCTGGTCCTTCCAATTTTAATGATGTTTCTCCTTATCTTCTTTTAATAACTGAAGTCTTCTTTTTTAAGCATAATTGCTACATTTCTTTACTTGTTCATGTGGATTACACAGTTTGATATTTCTGAAGTCCCCATTTTTCAAACAAATGGAACTTATAGGAGTCCTCCTTCATAGCCTCCCAGAGTCAACCCTTCTTGTTTCTACGCTTGTCTTCCTCCCCAATGGCCGTTTACTCCCCTTGCGGTACTCACGATAATATAAATGGTCTCAATTATCTGGAAAGGAGAGAGCTATAACCTGTTGTTTTTCAGTTCCCACACATACACCCTTTTTTTTCCCTCTTCTGGATGGAAAAGTCTGACAGATCTCCAAGGAACTAGCTAAATAATGGGCTCTCTTCTCCCTAAAGAGAGAGGAATGTGTTAGTGTAGGATACAGGGAGTTTCCAGGGATGGCTAGGGAAAGAGGAGCAGTTCATTTCCTCTTGCCTTTCCATCCCCCATTAAAGACACTCAAGGTGTATTTATTCAGGTTCCCTTATGACAGCCTGCTCACCCCACATACCAGGGAGAATTGGGTTCAGTGTGAATAAATGATAATGAGTCCATTGAAGCATTGTACTAAATTGTCCCCCAGGGGCATGAAAGAGTTAATGTGCCTCCCAAAATGTCTGCCTTACTATCAGTAAGGGAGTCAGTCCCCAGGAAAACTGGGCTCAGCACACTCAACCCCAAATAAAAGAATTTAGGGGAACACACAGTTAGAAAACAGAGGGTATTTTCTATGTGTGTAGATACACACACACACACACACACACACATGCACACATACACATATATAAATACGTATATACATATATTCTCATATATATGTTTTTCATGCATGAACACTTCATCCTGGCTGGTATTAACTCAGCCAATTCTAGAAGTCCAAAGTATAAAAGGCAAAGGATGAAAGAGGAGAGACCCAAAGAAAAGAGAAAAGAGATACAGAAGAAGAGGCACAGAAAGAAGAAAGAGCAAGTGACATGTATAGTATTTTTTATTTGTCCTGAACCTCTGACTGCATTTGAAATTTCTGAGTTGCAGGAATTGAATCCCCTATGTCTCAAACCCCCTCCAGGTAGTTGAAAACAGTCACCACCTCCCTCCCAGAGGAAGGTGATCCCTGGCTTTTATCAACTGCAGTAAACTATATTTTAAAATATTTTTGTTACAAGTATCAGAATTCTCTCCCTGGAATTATATTTTAAGGGCCTACACATCTCCATCTCTTGCTAAGATACAATAAAGGAACATGTTCAAAAACTTTTTGTGTGCTAACTTGAGTTGTTGTCTTCTGAATTCTGAGTGCCTGATTCCAAGAAAAGCAGTCTATCTTAAAATGGAAGCCCTTTGGGGTCCACAGATTTTGTCTTTTACTATGTTAAGGATGATGAGGATGAGGATGATTCATTCATTTGATCTCTGATTAGTCCTTACTGTATTACCAGGATATACATATGTGCCCCCTTAAAATTATTGATGAAAACTTAAGACATTTTATACTGCAATTAACTACAAAAGTAAAAACCCTAAGTAATAAAATATTCAGCCTGTTCCTACCAACATATCTGATAGCAGATTATTACCAAATACAAATTTAGTCATAAGAATGCACCAGTAAAGCATTTTGGGGAAAAAAAGAATGAATCTTATTTTAGGTCTATAGATGACCAATTTGAGTATTGGAATAATGAGGTCAAGTGCACAATTACCTAGGGGGAATACTAGAAGCAGAAAAGCACATTGATTTGTTCATTTGGAAAAACTTTATTGTGTAAATTTCAATTGTATACCACTACAAAAAATTAAGACACTTGCCTTTAAGGGGTTATTGCTTTTCAAGAGGCACTACTTACTCTCCAGACTTTCTCTACCATACCATGGGCTCCCTTTCCTTCTGTTTACTTGTGGAGTTGCATGTGGGCCCTCTGTTCAAAGAAATATAATTTTTGATCACTTATGTTTCACAAGGTATCTTGGGGTTTAGGGGCTAGATTTTTTTTCTTCCCTATTTATTTATTCTATCTTTTTAAATTGAGACAATCAACTCTTTTGTCTCCTCTTTTCATTTATAATTTCTCGAAATATACCTCTGAAAAAAACAGGTTTTGATAAAAGTCCATAGGATTCATGTGGAGCTATTTGACTATGCCTTTAAATCCAAATCATTCTGGCTCTCAGATTGGTCAACAATAGCCAATGACCAATGGTCAAGTTTGAGTTTTGATAGCTCAGAGTGAGTATAAGTATCAATTGTTTCTGTTCTGGCCAAACACTCTGAGGGTCTTCCCCTCCCTGATTGATTCTTTTGTGAAAGCAAAATAGATCATCTTTTACCTCAATTCTTACCTCCTTTAACTACTGAATGGGTGTTGCCTCAGACAAGCTGAGACTTGGGAAAGACCTAAGCTTAAAAAGGTCAAGGTCTCCTCTGCATCTGAGGTCATTATGAGTCATTCTTATCTATGTCTTACCATGGAGAGAGTGGGGCTGATGACTTTGCACAGCCCTGACTCACTCAAGTCCAATTCACTTGCAAGTCAGGACATCACCCTACTGATGTCATGACTCCTCTTCCGGCATGAAGGATGAACAATGATAAGCCAGGCCATGGAAACTTGTACATCCTGGAACCATTTCTTACCTGGCAGCTTACTATAATCCTGGACTTCTGACAGTGGAAGGATCCTTGTAGCCTCTCCCTCTGATTGGATGCCTCCTCCTACACTAAAGTTTTCATTCCTCTCCAAGACTTTATTTAACGTCTTCCTTTCATATGATCCCCCCTAATCAGAATACAAGCTTCTTGAGGACAGACACTGTTGTCCTACTTGTATTTATACCCCCTGTGCTAAGTAGCAGTAAATGCTTGTTGACTTGAAAAGGAATTTATGATGTCACCTTATAGTCAATGAGGTGATCCATTGTGTTAAGATGACTAATTTACAAATATATGTTATCACTAAATCAATCAACACCAACTATGTCTCAGATGTTTACTACTTGTGCAATATTGGGCAAGTCCTTTAACCTCCATAAGCCTCAGTTTCCTCATCTGTAAAATGAGAAGACTGTGCTTATGGCCTTTGCTTCCAGGTCTAACTCGGCAATCCTATGTGTGAACATAAGATTGCCCCCATGCAATGGGGACACTGTAGAGAGAAGCTCCTGCTCTAGAAAAGTCTGAAATTTCATAAGGGAGAGGGCATACACACACTGAATTGCATAACAATACATGGAAATATATAACTAGTGCCAAGTAAGTATACTGACTGTGACTTGGGGAAAGGAGGACAGAAAAGAGACAGAGACAGAGAGTTCACTGTGGGTCAGATAAGGCCAAATGAAGACTGGGTCAGATTTGGAGATATAAATGAGCGTGTGTTTAAGGGACACTGAGAAAGTTATCTTGATTGGAAAAAGCATTTTAAATTGGTGTTGAATATGTTGAAAAGGTAGGTTAAAGATAGGTTGTAGAAGACCTTGAAATCCAGGTTTAGGTAAGGAAGGAGTTTGTTGGTGGTTGAAAGACATCTAAATGTTTCAAGCAATGGAATGGCAGGATAAAAGGCATTTTTTAAAGGAAGATTAACCTTCAGAGTTGTGTAGAATGGACTGAAGAGAAGAAGATGTTAGAGGACAAGTTAGTTGTGCATTGTTATGATCTAGACCTAGGCAGGTAGGTGGCATAGCGGATAGAGTGCTGGGGCTAGTGTTGGAAGATGAATCTTTGTGAGTCTCAATCTGGCCTCAGACACTTATGGCTGTGTGACCCAAGGCAAGTCACTTAACCCTGTTTGCCTCAGTTTCTTCATCTGTAAAATGAACTGGAGAAAGAAATAGCAAACCACTACATATCTTTGCCAAGAAAACCCCAAATGGGGTCATGAAAAATCAGACATGACAAATGACTAGACAACAGCAACATAACCAGACATGGAACACTAAAAAGAAGACTAGCGTGATGGCAAAGAAAGTAGAAAGGATAGCAAAACCCAGGGATGCCAGGACCAACCATGTCTTCCAGCCATACCTTTTTTTTTAAATCACCATTTCTATGGCCGTTTTGGAAAATAGCAAACCTGTGTAACTGCTCTTTGGCCCTTTTTTTTGTCCTCTCAGTCTTTAACACCTACCCAGGCTTTCACTTCCATTAGATCACTACAGGACGTCCTAGATACTGGACTTTTGCAGCCTATGTGGTCAAATTGGACAAGCTACTGCTTTATAAGACTATTAAAAAGTAAATGTGCCCTTAAATATTAAAATGGAGCAATGCCACTCCATTATAAATTCACACATTACATCAAATTGTGATATTGTTATGCATTTGGATCTTGTGATTTAGGAACTATGCATCTAACTCTGGAGGAAATAAGTACCTAATAAGCCTCTTGTGCTTGAAAATGTTGAGATAATTTGCAGAAAATATTTAAATGATTCTCTAAATGGTTTAGAAGCATTTGCAACTTTTGATAGACATTTAGCTAAAAAACATGAATTGTTATCAAGAAATGATAATACTTTTCAAAAATGATCATTTAAAATTGCTTATTAAAAAGGAAATACATATTCCATTTTTGGTCCATTTGGCTTTGTCTATTATTAAATCCTACATATACCCAGGAGTTTGCATTCATGTACTTAAATATTGTTTCTACAGTAAGATTGTCTAATGAGGCAATTAGTAGAACTCCTCAGATAGCTGGACCAGACAGTTTCGGCCAGTCAGATAGGGGTCCACTCAGGCAATGCTGCAAAGTGCTCATGTCTACTCCTTTTTCAGTTTTACAATCGATTGTTGACAAGATGAATCATAAATCTGGGAGTGGTCCCAAACCCTGAACAATATCAAAATGGATAAGAAGAGAGCTTGAGGTCATGTAGTGAGGGAGCCACATTAAAAAAAAAAAATAGCATTTAGAGAAGGGAGGCTTTCGTATTGGGCCTCTACGTGTTCCTGACTTCATGAGCATCCTCAAACCATATCCCCTGCCCTATATCTCTCATATGATAATCTAAGTTCTACTCTTCTTTAAAATCAGATCAAACCTCACTTCCTCCATGTACTAATCCCTGACCTCTCCAGTCTTCAGAGATCACTTGCTTCTCTCAGTCTCTGCAACATATATTATTTGTAAGCTATCTGCTACTTAGTCTATGTAGCTTCATATTATCTTTTTGTGTGTCATGTCTGTCTACTGGCTCCTTCCCTACTGCCTACAGACACTCTCGTTTCCTCCATCTTTAAAAAACCCTGACTTGATTCTACCATCCCTGTTAGCTATCATCCAGTACCTGTTCTCTTCTTTTCAGCTTAACTCCTTGAGAAAGCCATTAGACTATAAAGTCTTTATTAAATAGATAGATTAGATAGATAGATGGACAGATAGATTAGATGGATGATAGGCAGATTAAATAGACAGATAATATATTATTTATATCAATATATTGATAGATAGATTATATAGATCATTGATTGATAGATTCATACCTATATACAGACACACATATTTATTAAGATTTATTAAGGATTTATTAAGCATTTATCATGCACCAGACAGGCACTGGGGATACAAAAATAAAAGAAAACAAGGCAGTTCTGTGTTCAAGGAACTTACCCTCTAGGGGAACATGTGTATAGACACCATAGAAAGGGGAGAGGGAAAACAGAAGGTGGGTGGGAATGACAAGGCAACTGATGAGTTAGAGAAGTCTAGAGTGTGAGTTTAGCTAAGAGTAAAGTGAGCATGGGTAAATCCCCTCATGAGTCATCAGTATGGTAAACACGCCTCAGGGATAAGGTTTCTCCAAGGCAGGAAGGTAGCTGTGGAGGAGATGGAGAAGTCTAGAGAGAAACCCAAGTTAGGCATAGAGATATCCCTTAAAACTTCAAAGAGATTATCAGATCTACTCTTTAAGATTATTTAAGAAGGACAGCAGTATCTAGGTCCCTGGTTGTTAGGACAAGGACGTACCCAAAAGACATGATTGTTTAGGATCAGAACCAGACTTTTGACCAGCTAAGCTGGGAAAGGAGACGGCAATTATGATATCACTGTTCTCAAGCAGGAACCAAAGAGGTATACTTAGAACCCAAATGAAAAAGCATTCTATCTGTCCAAAGACTAGAAGTGGGGCAAAGGGGGCTGAAGATTCATGCTTGGTCCAGGAATGGAAGGCAGCAGTAGAGTTGACTAAAGGAAAGTGAATATTGAAAAAAAAAAGTGGAAGGGAATATTCCATACTTCTGCCAGCTAAGTGGTGTAATGGATAAAACAGGGTGCTTGGAATCAGGAAGACTCATCTTCATGAGTTCAAATGCTAGCTATGTGACTGAGCAAATCATTTAACCCTATTTGTCTCAGTTTCTTCATCTGTAAAATGAGCTGGAGAAGGAAATGGCAAACCACTCCAGGATCTTTGCCAAGAAAACTCCAAATGGCGTCATACAGTTGGAAATCACTGAAACAACTGAACAACGACTAAATTCCATACTTCAAAACCTGACTCATCACTTGCAGACACAAGGCAAATAAATGAATGAGTGCCTTTAACCCTGAGCCAAATGTAAATGTAATTTGTGGAATAACCCCAATTATATTTAGTTTTTGCTTAAAAATTAGCTGACTTTATATTAGAGGTTAGTATCAGCCAAGCAAGAGAAAACTGGGGAACATCAAGGATCCAAAGCCATGATTTTCAATAGGAGGAATTAATTCCTTCTCAACTCCTTACCCCACTGGGTGGTACTGACAGAGTAAGCCCAAGGTCTATCTGGTAAATTATGCCAAGTAGTCTTTATTCCCTTAAATCTTTTGAACTATAGAATGCAGTTAGTATTTTCAAATCACTTTCCACCCAACCTTACCTGGGTTGCTATTTGTTAAGCTATTTCTATTCATTATATCTGGAGAAAATCATGAAACTATAGTGACTAGGCTTTCTACAAATTCATGTTACATAATAACTGGGTTCTCATTGAAGCACCATCTCCTTAATAGATGCATCTCCCAATTGCCATTCCAATGGAACTTGTCATCCCTCCTCAAGCTTCTCATGTTGTCTTCTCCCCTCCCTTCTCATTTGAGGACCTTATCTCACACTTCACTGAAAAAAATTAAAGCCATTTAATGAGAGCCTACTCTTTTCTCAATGTCTTTGCCCACTTTCTCCTTGACATCCTTCCGTTATGAAGAGGTGGCTCTTCTCCTTGCCAAGGTAAACCTTTCTACATACATCCTTGATCCATCCCCTTTCATCTTCTCCTGTGAAGGTTGGAAGTTCAATTCCGTGTGGACGGTCTTGGGCGGGTAAAGGTGGGAGCTTCTAAATCTTAGAGTTCCTACGAGGCCCCCCAGGAAAACTGCAGGGAATCGAGAAGGTCAGACCGAGCTAGCTCGGCTAGCTCGGGTATTTCTGCCTCTTCCCAGGAGATACGTGATGGGTGGAGCCTCCCTGCTCTTGAGGCTGTCCCGGATTGGACACACCTGTTGTCTCCTAACAGGCTCGATATTGATATGTAAACTACGCGACAGAGGGCTTAAGTAGGTCCAGGAAAGCCCGAAAAAGTCTCTTGGGCGGAGGGCCACGTGTGAGCTTACTAGGCTCCCCATTTTCCTCTCTCTTCTCTCCCCTCCCCCTCTCTCCTCACTTATACTTCTACTTCCAATCTCTTATTGTAAGATCTTTGCCTCCTTGGGAGATTCTCTCTCCCTCCTAAGGAAGAATCCCCTGCACTTGTAACCAAGACCCTGAAATAAAGCTCAACCCTTGTTCGACTCTGGAACGTCCTTTCTCTCATATGCGCACCCGGCGTGGCCAGCCGAAGACCTCGGGAGGTGAGGTAAGAAAGACTCAGGTAGCCCACAGGCCTCTAGGTGTGGCATTCTCCAACAGATTGTCCTCTCTACATCATCCCCATTATCTCTAATATTTCATTTTATACTATCTGCTGCTTCCTTCCCTGCTGCCTCTAGACACTCCCATGTTTTCTCCATCCTTAAAAAAGCTTTCACTTGATCCTACTATCCGTTATCTGTTCTCTTTTTTTTTCAGCTTAACTCCTTGAGAAAGCCATATACATTTAGTGTTTTCACTTCTTTTTTTCTCTCTCTGTTCTAAATCCTCTGGAATATAGTTTCTGATACCTCATTAGTTTGACATTTCTCTCTCCAATGGGAACACTGAGCTCTTAATTTCCAGATATAATGATGTTTTTTATCAGTCTTCATCGTTCTAAAACCTTTGACATTGATCACTCTCTTCTTCATATTCTCTCCTCTCTATTTTTCATAACACATCTTTCCCGGTTCTCTCATACCTGTCTGATGGTCCCTTCTCAATCATGTTTGGTTGTACTTCATCCAGGTCATGCCTATTAACCAGGCATATCCCTCAAGGCTACATCCTAAGCTCTCTTCTTCTCTTCCTTTAGGCATCTCAAACTCAACATGTCCAAACCAGAACTCATAATCTTTCCCCCCAAACCCTCCCCTCCTCCCAAACTTCCCCATTACCACTAAGGACACTACCATAATGTTACTCAATTCCTCACCAGCACTCATTCCACGTACCCAATCATTGCCAAGCCTTGTCATTTCTACCTTCACATATCTTGCATGCCTCTTCTTCTCTCCTCACATATTACCCACCCAGTGAAGGTTACTCTTTACATATTGCAATAACCTTCTGATCTCCCTGCCTCGTTTCTCCCCACTCTAGTCCAGACATCTCTGAGGAGCCAATGTAGTCTTCCTAAGACACAGGTCTGACCATGTCACCCCCAGTTCACTAAATTTCAGGGGTGGTAACAAAGCGGCCACCTCCAGAATAAAATAGAAAATCCTCTTGCTTTTAAGTCTCTTTACAACTAAATCTCTTCCTACTTTGGGGATATTCTTCCATTTTACTCCCCTCCATCTAGTCTATGACCCAGTAAGAATAGCCTGATTGCTATGCCACACACATTACTATGTGTCTCCAAAGTCCTTGACTTTTTACTAGGTCTTCTCCATGTCTGGTCATCTCCGTCTCTAGGTTCTTCAGGTTTACTTCAAGACTTATCTCAAATTTCACTTTCTGGAACAGGTTTTTCCCAGTCCCCCTCTACCACCACCTCCACTCTGCCTTACTAATTCCTCCCTACTAGATTATCTCCAATTTATACTGTATATATCTTAAATTACATGGATGCTTGCATGTGGTCTCCCTTATTAGAATATGAGTTCTAGAAGACAGGACTGCGTTGTTTTTTTTTCTTTCTTTATATCCCCTGCACTTTGCACAATGCCTGCAAATTTAACTGTTTAATAAATGCTCTATATAATATTAAATTTAATCAATTTATAATATATTATAATATAATCTATGTAATAACAAATTTAATAATCAAAATTAATAAATGCTTGTTGATTGATTGGTCACTCTGGATACAATGTTTTTTGTAGACTCTAAACTTCTCCTGGAAACAAATGTCCAACATTTTTAACAAGAATTTTCTCCACATCCAGAGAAAGAACTATGGAATTCAATCACAGAATGCAGCAGATCATTTTTTTGTGTGTATTACATTTTGGTTTCTTATATGATTTCTCCCATTCATTTTAATTCTTCTACACAGCATGATTATAGTGAAAATGTATTTAATAGGAATGTATGTGTAGAACCTATATAAAATTGTATGCCGTCTTGAGGACAGAGGGGTGATGTAGGGGGGAGGGAGGGGGAAAATCTAAGTTATATGGTAGTGATTATAGAACACTGAAAATAAACAAAATTAATTTAAAAAAAAGAATTTTCCCTATATGGCTGTAAGTTGGCATTACATTCCCAGAAGATTAAAATTAAGTTATCACCCAAAAGCTGACTGAAGAGGAATATGGTGTTATGAGAAGACTATATGATATCACCAATATAGAATTATATATGAGATGGGTTGCAAAGGATGTTACAAGAGAGATACATGATTTGAAAAAAAAAATGGAGCAGTGACACATAGAACAAGTAGGACTAGAGGTGATGCAATCTGCTTCAATGCAGGGAATGCCCATAGCGATAAGATTAAAGATATACTGAAGTACTCTTTTAGTATTCAGTATCTCCAGTTCAGCTGTCTCCCTCAGGTTTTCCTACTCTTTCTTGACTACCAAAATGATCATTAGGCAAGCTGGGCCATAGGGGTTCATCAAAGCTTTATATGACTCCTACAAGAAGTATGGGAAGCAGGAAAGAATGGGAGAAGCCAAACATTAAAAAGAAATTAAACATACACAAATTCACATAAATGAATAAATGGATAAATGTCAACATATATTAGTTATATTTAGCATAATAAATGGATCTGATGTTACAAAAATCATCTATGAAAATGGCACCAGTAAAAAAATTTTTAAACATTCACATCAAATATATGCACATTTATTTATTATACATGTAGTCGTATATATAATAAAATATATGTAAAATATAAATTTAAAAGGAGGAGGTGAAGATGAAATAAATAATAATTGTATTTATTTTTATTTTATGGACATCACAAAAATACTTATTCTGCTCTTGAAAGCAATGGGAATGAATATTTTTAACACTTTCAAAAGATTTCAGCGTATGTTCTAATGGAATTGGGAAGACGAAAGTTATATTTATTTGTTAATAATTATTCAGTTAATTTGGTTAATGTAGTTAAACAATTAGGTGATTTTTTAAAGATTTTTTTATTGAAAAATACATGGTATAATAATCAAATAAAATATTAAGTAGACATAGCAGCTTTCTACATGGAGTCATGTTTCTTTCAGCATTCCCAGTGCAAAAGCAAGGACAGGTAGGTGATTCAGTGGGTAGAGTGCTGGCCTGGAGTTAGGAAGACTCATCTTCATGAGTTCAAATCCCCCCCAGATATTTACTAATTGTATGACTTTGGGCAAGTCACTTAACCCTGTTTACCTCAGTATCCTCATCTATAAAATGAACTGGAGAAGGAAATGGCAAGCCTCTCCAGTATTTCTACCAAGAGATCCCAAGTGGAGTCATGAAGAGTCAGATACAACTTAAGGTGATAATATAACAACAAATGAGAAAACAATAAGCAAAATGACCTGTGATTTTTTTTTCTTTCAGACTTGGTCTCCCTACCTTGCCAAGTCTAGAAACACACTGAGTATCCATGGTTCTAATTCCATTGCTAATTAGTATGGAAGCTTTGACCCCTTTGGTTTCTGACTTGGGCTCGTTTGTCCCTCCTTAGAAAACCTGGAGCATCCTCCATTCCTCCTCCCAGAGGCTTACCATATTGATGCCAGACTTAGTGCAGATATTTGATAGATTTTACTCCCACTGCTATGCAGAATTCCTGAACTCAAGTGATCCACTAGTCTCAGCCTCCCCTATTAGCAGATTAAAGACAACTGTTACCTGACTCAAACTCTAATTTCAACTCAGCATAAAGTTTTCAGTATAAATCCCTTCCTTTTCTCTCTGATTTTCCTTAATGGATGGTTGTTGTTTAGTCATTTTACAGTCTTGTCTGACACTTTGTGACCCCATTTGGGGTTTTCTTGACAAAGATACTGGAGCAGTTTGCCACTTCCCCAGCTCATTTTGCAGAAGAAGAAACTGAGGCAAACAGGGTAAAGTGACTTGCCCAGGGTCACCCAGATAAGGAGTGTCTGAACCAGGATTTGACCTCAGGAAGGCAAGTCTTCCAGACTCCAGGTCCACTGCTCTATCTGCTTCATCACCTAGCTGCCCTTAATGGATGGATCCTTCTTCAATTTCTTATTCATATCTGGACATCTTAGTTGCATTTTTAGTAAGTATGAGGGTTGACAAGAAGGTCAAATTGACTGAACTAGAGAATACAGAAAGGAAGTCATGTATAATAAGGTAAGATGCAGCCAGGTTGTGAACGACTTTAAATGTCACACAAAGGAGTCTGTGTTTGATCCCAGAGAGAATAAGCAGGGACTGAAGTTTATGGAAGGGGGGAAGGGGATGCCAGTGAAACCTATGCTTTAGGAACATCGTTTTAGCAAGCAGGTCGTATTGTAGAGAAACTTGGAGTGAAAAAGAGACAATTTTGATAGTTCTGGGGGAGAGATGACAAGTGCCTGAATGAGTATGACACTGTGTCAGTGGGGGAAAGTGTACGGATGTATATGTGTATATATGTATGTTTATGTTATGTGTATATGTATGCTTATATACACACGTGTGGGCACATGTGCATGTGTACATATGCATGTGTGTGTTAGGTGTGTGTATCAATGTTATGTGTGTGCATATGTGCACAGGTGTGCATGTGTATATATGTTATGTGTGTTGTGTGTTATATGAGTATACATGTATGTGTCTGTGTTTTGTGTGTGTCATGTGTATGTGTGTATGGATGGTGTGTGTGGTGTGTGTATATGTATAAAATCTATTAATGCTATATGGCTGCAAGCTGGGGAGCATACAGTCTGTGACAAATTAAAGCTGCAGCCTAAAGTCAATGAAGAGGCATGTGGTGCTGTGAGTAGACCATATTATATCACCCGTGTTATAAAAGAAGTATCTCCTCTCTGAGTTCACGTGGTGAGTAACTGCTGCCAAATATATATTTACCACAACACAGAAACTATGGAGGTAAAACCCTAGATTTTATTAATATGCCCGAGCATAGTTTCAAGCCCCAGAGAAAACTTGAACAGCCATGAGAACTCTGACTAGGCTTCTTCCAGGCAAAATTATGTCAGAGTGACAGAGAAATAATTCTTTGACACATTGTAATTGTATACATTGCTCTTAGGCCATAAAAGTTAAAGAAAAGATAGATCCATGATCCCATACTTTCTTCAAAGTCATAAAAGTTGAGCAAACCTAATTAAAAAGAGTCATAATCTTGTACATCCCCTAAGGAAACAAACCTTATACATCCCCTAAGTCAAACAAACCGCGGGTAAACTAAGTCAGGTTATGTATTAAACTACATTTAGAGGATTCACAAATAGGCCAGTTGAGGAAGAAGATTTATATGTCACCAAGAAGTCAGGGACAGTTAAGATTCTTCCTCTGGCTTCTTATCTAAGGAATGTTTAAGACTTTAAGTAAATTTTCACATCCCATGGTACAGGTTTTGGTCAGGTGAGGTTAATATTAAGACATACTTTTAGTTAACCAAAATTTGCAGGAGAAATGGCCCTGAGTCTTGAATAATAAAAGGAAATAAAAAATTCCCTTAACACCAATATAGAATTGTACAGGAGAAAGGTTGTAAAGGATGTCACAAGAGAGATATATGATCTGAAAAAAATGGACCAGCAAATGGAATATTTATGTGTGCGTATGTGTGTGTATATGATACGTCTACTGGTTGTTCAGTTGTTTCAGTCATGTTCGACTCTTCGTGACCCCATCTGGGGTTTTCTTGGCAGAGGTACTGGAATGGTTTGCCATTTCTTTCTTGAGCTCATCTTACAGATGAGGAAACTGGGGGAAACAGGACTAAATCACCGGCCCGATGTTATATGACTTGCCCAGGGTCATATAGCTAGTAAGTATTGGAGGCCAGATTTGAACTCAGGAAGATGAGTCTTCCTGACTCTAGGCCTGGCATTCTGGGTACTGTGCCTCCGAGCTGCCCCCTTATATTTGTGTGTGTGTTCATATGTACACATATTATACATTTATATCTATATAGAGGCATTATGTTTATGTCTAATATCTAGATAATATACACAAGATAGCTAAATATTATAGATACACACAAATGCATTTATATACATATACACACAAATCTACATATACACATACATATACACACATACATACATATGTCTATACATAATATGTGTGTATACACATACATACATATTTTATATATATATACATATATTCTCCAACTGATTAGATATGTGGAGTAAAAGTGAGCAATCAAGGATCACTCTAAAGTATCAAAATAATGAATTTCCAAAGTGGTGTAGGTTTGTGGGGAAAGATAATATAATGATACTTATATTTAATTAATACCTAACATTTATAGAGCACTCTCACTTTACATATAGTTACCTCATTTGTTCCTCATAGCAACCCTGAAAAGTAGGTATTATTATCATCCCCATTTTACTGATGAAGAAACAGAGACTAACAGAGGTTAAGTGATCTGCACAGGAGCACACGGCTGATGAAAGTCTGAGGAGGGATTCAGACCCAATGCAGTTGATCATGCATGCATGCCGATCCATCCTGTGTGTCTTTGGTTTTGCTTTATTCCAGCTTGAGAGAGGTGGCAAAAGCACACTGCTCTTCAGTGATTAAAGCTCTCAGAGTACAATTCGGTGGGGAGATAGGAGTGATATGAGGGAAAGCAAAAGCAGCTGTGGTGAGCAAGGGGACTTATCTATCAAGGGATCTGAGGAGGTAGAGGAGGGGAAGGGCCTTCTGGAGGACCTGGACCTTTGTTCTCTTAGGAGTCAGTAGGGTTGCTCCAGATGAAGCACCCTACAGGATCCCAAGGATGAATAAGGGTTGCAGACCCATATAAGGAATCACTGGGGCAAACTTCATGGGGAAAGCTCAGGAATTCTGGCAGTGGGGACTTTTTTGCCTCATCATGACTCAGGTAGCAGAGATTTTTTGGTTCAGGTGCTTCTAAGAGTAGGAGGGCCCCCAGAGAGCCTAGTGGAGGTGCTGGGATCATTCTCGAGGGAATTCTTCTGTTTTTGCACTGTCTAATTCTGTCCAATCCAAAATGAAAAAGCTTGCATGGAGGGAAGGAAACTGTCTTTATTCACTAGTCATCTCCCAGCAGTATAGAGCCTGAGAGTGACAACCAGGGGGTGATTAGTCGGGGGTGGTGAGGGAGTGAATATGTTGGGGCCAGGGTTGGATTTCCCCAGAAACACAAGTGTTGCAATGCCAGCTATTGTTGGGAGTGTTGGGCTAGGGTTCATCTCTGAGTGGCTGAAGCTTAAAGCAGAAGAGGGAAGGGTGAGGACTTATGCAGCTATAGGAAGGGACAGAGAAGGAGAATGTTTGGTGACAACTGGCTATTGTATGAAGGGCTGCAGTGAACTATCATCCCACTCTGCTATTGGTTCATCATACACCCTAAGACCCACCATAGCCCTCACTTTGTAGATCACTGATCCCATCATTGATAAACTCTGGCTCAGTAGGTAATCTGTGGGTGAGGACTTATCTACAAATATGGAAACACCAAAGCTAGAGTGCCAGAGCCCAGTTTCATCCACAATTGACAAGGTACCACTAAATTAGAACCTCTTCTTATTGTTGTTTGTCCTTCGTTCTCAAAGGGGACCATGACATCAGGGAGGAAATGCCATGACGTGCAAGTAAATTGGATTTAAGTGAGGGAGGGCTGTACAAAACCACCAGCCTCACTTTCTCCTCTAGAGCTAACTGGGTCCAGTGGCCAGATATAGATCATGACAACTGAAAATGGTCCTGGATGTAATGGGAAACATTGGCCATTTTGAAGTAAGGTCTTTAACAGGTCTCTGACTAAGGCAATGCCCATTCAGTGATTAAGGCTAGGTAAGAAATGAGGCAGAGAATTGTCCTCTAGACTGCTGTTCATACCATAGTATATCCCTAATCTTGGGATCCATGGGTTGCAGAAAGAAACTACCTAGACCATGTTCCCTCCACTGGTATGGGTTTAGCACCATCCCTTTAATGAATGAAGTTGAATTATCCCCTAATCACCATTGTGTCCATCCCAGTAAATATTGTGGGAATCCTTCTACTCATGTGCCCACCAGGGTGCTCTTTCCCCCCAATTTAAACACTTTGATTTCTTTTGCTCCAGGATTTTCTTTCTTCGATCTTTGTGTACTCTTAAATTTACCGATTGTCTCTTTATGCCTGCTACTAGAGTGGAGTGGGATGGAGAAGTGAATGAGGGCGGTAAAGTACATTTCATTAAAGGCATCCCAATCTGGTTGATTAGGTTTCCATCATCAGCAGATCTTTCTCTGGCAAAGAAGATCAAAACACACTGATTTTCTTACATACCAGTAAGATTTCTTTAAAATCAAGCAGCACTCTTTTTAAAATAAAAATTTTTTAGAAACCCTGTAGCCAGCTAACACAGAATTTATGGCTTTGCAGAATTCCCTGAGAATAGATGAAGTGAAAAATCGTACCCATGTTGTCAACAAATTCCAAGAATAATGTGCCTGTCTATCCATCCATACAGGGAAGTTTACATGCCATAAACATATGGATGAAAACTGTAATTCACTGGTATCATAAGAACATGTTAAAAAATGTGTGGGAAAAGCATTGTAAATTTTTTTAAACCTCAAAAAAACCCCAACAATTGGGCGTGATCTTCCTGTCCCATAATTTTGCAGTTCATTTCTCAGTTCATTCAATTGTAAAGTATACTAGAAATTCCATATTGGATATACATTTCTTTGACCTTTATTCAGTAAAAAATTAACTTTTGGTTCAATTAGAAAAAATAAGAAGGCTAAAAAGGCTTGATGTTCTTTACCTGCTGCTATGACTGAAAGGAGGTGCATCTTAGGTGTGTATCTGTTTTTTCAAGCACTCTGTGTTATTCCACATAGCTTCTATGCAGTTTATATCCATTAGCTTAGGTTCATGCATGTGAATACCTCTATGTGCACATGTGTATGTGTGAATATAACTATAGAGAGATGCATGTATGTATTATAATATGTGCAAATATTTATATATGTATATACATATAGAAAGGAAGAGAGATGGAGAGAAAAAAGAAATCAAGGAAAGAAGGAAGGAAGAAAAATGAAAGGAAAGAAGGAGAAAGGAAAGAGAAAATGAGGAAGGGAATGAGAGAGGGGGGAAAGAGGGAGAGAGGGAGGGAGGAAGGGAAGGAGGGAGGGAGAGAGAGGGAGATAGACAGAGAGAGAGAGAGAGAGAGAGAGAGAGAGAGAGAGAGAGAGAGAGAGAGAGAGAATCAGCCCCAAAAGAGAGGAGGTAGCAGAGACTCCAAGAGAAATTCTGGAGTCAGGCAGCCCTAGGTTAAAGATCTGTCTCTGCCATATACTGGTTGTGTGATATTTAGTATGTCACTTAATATTTCAATGCCACAGTAAACCTTCAACCAATATTGGAGGAAGGAGTTCAGAAAACTGAGAGTTCCCCATAACAGTGAAATCATAGATCCAAACCAAAGGTGAAGTGTGAAGCAACCCATCTTCCAGCAGAAATCAAGTCCACAGAAGATCTCACCATAGGCAGCTCTGAAATTCTTACAGGAAACAAATCCTAGATAGCTTCCAGTGTAAGACAGCCCCAAACTCACGTCATTCCCAGAGCTCCAATCTCAGCAGGACATGAGGTCAGGAAACATTCAGGTAGCCCTGACCTGACCAAGAATTCAGGAAGTTCATGCCCTCAAAATCATCAAAATAGCCCTGGCCCAGCCCAACATGTAGGCAGCTTGGACCAAAACCATAGTAGTAGACAAAGCAAACAATTCCTGAAAAAATCATTTCCAGTCTTAACCACAACACTGACAATCTGCCCAGACCATCCAATACTGGACAAAAGCATGAGCCCCCAATGCAAAAACTTAAGAATGGAGATATGACTAAACAAAAGGAAAGACAAAACACATGGAAGAAATACCTTGACTGAAAGATACCCAAGGGCTTAACCTTGAATTGAGCAACTCTGTAAGTCAAGTAAATGCTCAGTGAAAAGAATTTTCTGACCACAAGGACTATGAGAACATCTAGAAGAAATGAAAGAAGAGATATAAAATGTAATACCTATGAAACAGCAGTGAGGATACTTCAGTCTGTAGTTGGTTAAATCATTTTTTCTCTTGTTTTTGTACAGTTTACAACCTAAGGATGGTTTTTAAATTTTTAAATATATAGGTTGATGACCCCTGTTATCAAAAAAGGAACAGCAAGGAGATATATATTATAAAAGATAATGGTAAACCTTATCCGATAATTAAACATCTTAGAGATTAGAATGGGCTGAAAAGAAAATAATGACTCACTGAGACAAAGAACATGAAACAAAATCAAAGAAAGGAAAAAAAAAGATAAAATATAAGGAATATATAAAACACAATGGATGTGGAAAATAGGACAAGGAGAGATCATCTAAGAATCCATAGACTAACCAAAAATCATGACAAGTAAAAAAAAAACACTTGAATACTGTACTTGAAGAAATCATAAATGCTAAGTGCCCAGAGATCCTAGAACCAGAGAGCAATGTGAAAATAGAAAGAATCCATTAGTCTTCTATTGAAGGAAACCTCAAAATGAAAAGTTTCAGGAATACTATACCTTATACCCAGAGCATCCAAATCAAAGAAAAAATACTACAAGCAGCCAAAAAAATAGAGTTCAAGGACAAAGGACAAATACAGTCAGTATTACACATTACATAAGGTTTAGCATATGCCAATGTGAAGAAAGACAGAGCTTGAAATGTTATATTTCTCACCTACATATAAAAAGATAAAGACTTACAAAGAATAATCTATCTGGCAAAACTAAATATAATCCTACTAGGAAAAGCAAACTTTTAGTGAAAAAGATTTCGTGTTGAAAATTCCAGAAATGAATAGAAAACTTTGAACTAGAAATGTAATAGTCAAGAGAAACATAGAAAATTACACCCATTGGATTAACTGGAAGCATATGAAGATGACTACATGCTAATGGAGAACAAGTGTCTTCTTTTTTAGAACATTTTTAATTTTCTTGTAAATAATATTTTGTTTTTTTAATCACATGTAAAGAAAGCTTTCAATATTCATTTTTATAATATTTTGAGTTCCAAATTTTTCTCACTCTCTTCCTCCCCTTTCTCTTCCCAAGAGGACAAGCAATTGGATATAGGTTATACATGTACAATCATGTTAAACATATTTTCACATCAGTCATGTGAACAAGTATCTTCTTCAGACTCTAATCTCTTCAAGGGTTCTGGAGAAAGTTAAATAACACAGATAGAGCTGCTGGGGGGGGAGGTGGAGGGAGTACTGATTTTTTTTCCTGTTTTGTTTGGTTTTTTTAGGAGATAACAGGATGGGGGATAATGCTGAGAGGGAAGGAAGAAGAGAGAACTCACTATTTCGCATGTTGAGGATGCATAAGTTAATATGTATACAAACATGGAGAAAGGAGTGAGATGAAAGAATAAGCATCATGTGAAACTCAATTTCATCTCAACCAACAGAGGAAGGCAGAATACATTCACATATGCATGCGCATGTGTGTGTATACATATACATATATGTATATATATGTATGTGTGTATGTGTGTATAGATTATGGTACAGAAATACATTCAGCTCAAAAGAGAAATGGAATGGGATAGGTAGAAGGAAGAAAGAGACAGGTTTAAGAGAAAGGATAGGATTGGTAATGCAATAGTCAAAAGTCGAATAGAGGAATGCAGAATATATAATTGGACATAGAGTGATAGGGAAGAGGAACAATACCAGATTGCCTCACTGAAAGATCACAAGTGTAAGCAAGCTCCTCTTTAGTAAGCAGTTAGGTGGTACAGATAGAGTGCTGGACCCAGAATCAGGAAGACCTGAGTTCAAATTTTGCCTCACATATTTACTACCTGTGTGACCCTGGGCAAGTCACCTAGGCTCTCTCTGCATCAATTTCCTCATTGTTAAAATAGGAACAATAGCAACTACCTCATAGCATTGTTGTGAAGATCAAATGATAAAATGTATGCAAAGTGCTTTGCAAAGTTTAAAACTCTATAATAATGAGGCATGCTGTTATTATTACTGTTATTATCACCTTCTGCTTCTCTTTAAGAAGACACTTGTTCTGCTTCTGTATAAGAAGGAAGAAAGAGGAAACTATAAGAGGATAGGATGGAATGAAAAAGAAAACTAGCAAGTATAATAATGAATGTGAATGAGATGAACTCATCCATTAAATGGGAGGAGACAATAGCATGAATTAGAAAGAAGAATAAATTAGAATGCAAAATGAAATATGTTGCTTATAAGAAATACACTTGAAACATACAGTATACACAGAATTCACACATAGAGTTCAAATGAAGAGCTGAAACAGAATCTATTGTTCTTCAGGTAGACTAAAAAAATCAGGAAAAACAGTCATGATTTCAGTAAAGACTACAGAAAATATATGCATAATAAAGCAAAATAAAGGCAATGTATTTTTTTAAAGGTGCCAGAGAAAACAAATCAACATCAGTACTTAATATATGCATCACACAGTATCTCAATACAAAAAGGAAAAGTTAATCCAATTGCAGGGAGAACAGACAAATGATAATCATAGTAGGTCTTAAATGTGACAGTTTTAGATACAAACAACTGACAAAAGATAAATTAGAAGGAAGTTAAGGATCTAAATAAGGCTTTAGAAAAAATGGAGGTGATTCTTTGGTGATTGCTGAATAGGAACAGGAAAAAGGATTGCACATTTTTTACTGGAATATAGCACCTATAAAAAAGTTGACCAGGTTTTGGGGTATAAAAGTCATACTAAGAAATGCACCAAAAGCAGGAATGCTATTTGTACTCTTTACCAAACACAACACAATAAATACATTCAATAAAGGGCATTTGAAGAAATAGTTTAAAATTAATTGAAAACTAAATAACTTAGTCCTCAAGAATTAATAGGTCAAAGAACAAATCATAGAAATGACAGAAATTTTTTTCAAAGAAAATGATAACAATGAGGCATTCAGATGCCATCAGTTCTTTCTCTGGAGATGGACAGCATTTTTCATCATATATTCTTTGGAATTCCTTCAGAATTAACTTAAACCATTGTATTGCTGAGAATAGCTAAGTCATTTACAGTTGATCATTATACAATATTGCTGTTGCTGTTTACAATGCTCTCCTGATTCTCCTTATTTCACTTTGCATCAGTTCATATAATTGCCCAGATTAGCAGGTGAGGAAATAGAATACCTAAATAACATTGTCTTAGAAAAAGAAACTGAACAAGCCATAAATGAGCTCCTTATGAAAAAATCCCCAGGATCAGATAGATTAACAAGTGGATTTCACCATATATTTAAAGAATAATTAATTCCAATAATATCTAAACTATTTGGAAAAATAGGTAAAAGACTCCTACCAATTTCCTTTTATGACACAAATATGGTAAGATACCTTAACTAGAGAGAACAAAAACAGAGAAGGAAAATTACAGACTAATTTCCTAATGAATATTGATGAAAAAAATTTAAATAAAATACTAGGAAGGAGATTATAACAATATATTACAAAGATCATATATTATGACCAGGTGGGATTTAAACAAGAAATGTAGGTCTGGTTCAATATTAGGAAAACTGTCAGCATAATTGACCATATTAATAACAAGAACAAGAAAAATCATATAATTATCTCAATAGATACAGAACATGCTTTTGGCAAAATATAACACTCATTCCTATTGAAAACACCAGAAGGCATAAGAATAATTGGAACTTTTCTTAAAATTATAAGTAGTATCTACCTAAAAATAAAAACAAGCATGATCTGTAATGAGGACAAGCTAGAAGCCTTCCCAATAAGTTCAGGGGTAAAGCAAGGCTGTTCATTATCATCAATATTATTTAATATTGTACTAGCAATGCTAGCAATAGCAATAAGATGTGAAAAAAGAAATTGAAGGAATAAAAATAAGCAATGAGCAAACAAAATTATCACTCTTTGCTGATAGGATGGTATACTGAGACGAATCAAGAGAATGAAATAAAAACTAGTCAAAGGCGGGGGAGGGGGAGAACTGGGATGGTGGAGTGAGAGCAAGTTCTTACCTAAGCTCTAAGACAAACTCCTTCAAATAACTCTAAAAAGAGAATCTGAACAAATTTTAGAGTGGCAGAATCCAATAGAAGTGTGGCAGATTTCCAGCCCAGGATATCTAGGAAGGTCGATGGGAAGGATCTGTTGCATGGAGGTGGAGGACTGCAGAGTGCATGGGTTATACCAGCACAGAACCTGCCATAGCAAAGCTGAGCAGGGATCACCTTGTGGTCTGAAGCAGTGCAGATTCTTAAACATGTCAGCCCAGGACAGGAGTTCAGTGGAACTGACAGAGAAGAGCAGAAATGACAGAGAAGCGCAGAACCCCAGGTAACAGTAACTGTTCCTGAGACTATCAACCCACAGATTAAAGGTCTGTAAGTCACCTACTTGAACTTCCAGGAGTCAAGATGGCAGAGCAATCCATAAATGCTATCCCCTTCCCCTTGTTGACATTGAAAAACCCAGAGAATATTTCCCCAGGAAAAATCCTGGAACAGTAGAATCAGCCAAAGGGGTAAACAGTGTCTTAGCCCGTAAGGTTAGGAAAATCGCAAAGAGGGGTCCCTCTTGCAGTGCCTGAAGGGGAACCAGTGCAGGACTGGAGTTGTCCCAGACAGCCCCATCTCAATGAACCAGGAGGAGATCCTGAGCCCCACGGGGGTAGAGCCTGTAAGCACCAACACCAGGACCCAAGGTGTGCCACAGCATACCCAGGGGAATTGGGAAGACATTATAGCAGATGGGGTTCACCAACTACTCAGCCTGTCTGTGCTCTAACTCAGGAAAGAAGACCACTTGTGGCCAGACCACCATTCCAGCACAACTCACGCAGCTCAGCGAGCTCCAGGGTAACTGGAGAAACTCAGAAAGTCTTCACCAGGTCTCTACTTTGGCACACCAGCCAGGTTAGCACCAAGTAAGCTGCAGCATTCTAGTTTCCAGCTGAAAGAACCAGAGGGCTCAGTACACAAAGCCTCAAGTTCTAAGTACAAGAACCATGGGACTGAGTCCCCTGTGCCCTAGAAGCAGAGATACACTCTAAAAGCCAGGAAAAGGGTGATCATCATGATCAGAAAGCAAACTAGAAAAGACCATAGAAACTTACGAAGGGGACAAGGACCAAAACACAAATACTGAAGAGGTCAGCAGTGAGACTATGCTCCCATCTAAAATTTCAGAAGGGAATATAAACTGGCCTCAAACCAAAAGAGCATTTTTGGAAGAGCTCAAGAAGGATTTTAAAACCTAAATTAGAGAAATAGAAGAAAACTGGTCAATGATTTTTAAAATATGAAAAAAAATCACTGAAGAGAACAGGTCCTTAAAAAGGAAAACTGGACAAATGGAAAAGGAAGAACAAAATATAACTGGGAAAACTGGACAAATGGAAAAGGAAGTGCAAAACCTAACTGGAGAGAATAAGACTTTGAAAGGAATAATTGGACAAATGGAAAAGTAGATGCAAAAGTTAACTGAAGAAAACAAACTATAAAAATTAGAATTGGGCAAGTAGAAGCTAATGACTCTATGAGACATCAAGAATCAGTCAAAGAGAATCTAAAGAATGGAAAAATAAAAGAAAATGTAAAGTATCTCACTGGAAAAACAACTGACCTGGAAAATAGATCCAGGAGAGAAAATCTAAGAATTATTGGTCCACTAGAAAGTCATGATGAAAAAAAAGAACCCAGACAATATCTTCCAAGAAATCATCAAGGAAAACTGTCCAGAAATCCTAGATCCAGAGGATAAAATAGTCATCGAAAGAATTCACCAATTACCTCCTGAAAGGGATACCAAACTGAAAACACAAAGGAATATCATTGCCAAATTCCAGAGCTATAAAGTGAAGGAGAAAATGCTGCAGGCAGCCAGAAAGAAACAATTCAAATATTGAGGAACTACAATCAGGATCACACAGGACCTTGCAGGTTCTACGTCGAAAGATCAGAGGGACTGGAATATGGTATTTCATAAGGAGTTGGGACTACAACCAAGGATCAATTACCCAGCAAAACTGAACATAATATTTCAGACAAGGAGATGGACATTCAATGAAATAAGGGATTTCCAGGCTTTCCTGAAGAAAAGGCCAGAGCACAATAAAAAAATTCAATCTTCAAACACAAGTCTCAAGAGACACATAAAAAGATAAACACAAGGGAAAAAATCCCAAAACTTGTTATTCAATATGGGCAAATTGTTTACATCCCTATAAAGGAAGATGATACTTGTTAATCTTGAGAAGAGTACATTTACTATGATATTTAAAGGAGATATATGGAGAGAGAGGGAGTGAGTATAAATTAAATGATGTGATGATAAAAATGTGATTTAAGTGTGCGAAGGGAAATGTGAAAAGGAGGAAGCAGAAAAGGTAACTTACCTCACAGGAAGAGGTGCAAAAACACATTACAGTAGAGGGAAAGAGGGGAGGGAAATGAGCACTGTTTGACATTTACTCTCCTCTGGTTTGGTTCAAGGAGGGAACGACAAACTCAGTTAAGTATAGAAATCTAACTAGCTCTATAGGCAGTAGGAGGGGAAGGGGGAAAAAAGAGGGAGGGGAGGCTAAAAGGAAGGGAAGAAGTAGTAAGGGAAAAGAGGAATAAAAAGGAGGGGGGCTGAAAGAAGGGAGGGAAGACTGAGGGAAGTTGTGGTCAAAAATTAAAACTCTATTGTGGAGGGGAAGGGAGAAGGGAGAACTAAAAGCCTAAACAGGGGGAAATAGGATAGAGAGAAAGACACAGATAGTAATCATAACTGTGAATGTGAAAGGGATGAGCTCTCCCATAAAATGGAGGTGGATTGCAGAATAGATTAAAAACCATAATCCAACAATATGTTGTTTATAAGAAACATATTTGAAATAGGGGGATACACACAGGGTAAAGGCAAAAGGTTAGGGCAGAATATATTATGCAACAGCTGATGGAAAAAAAAAAGGAGGGGTAGCAATCCTAATCTCAGATGAAGCAAAAGCAGAAATAGATCTAATCAAAAGAGATAAGGAAGGAAACTATATCCTGCTAAAAGGCACCATAGAAAATGAAGTAATATCATTACTAAACATATATACATATATGCAGTGGTATAGCATCCAGATTCTTAAAGGAGAAGTTAAGGGAGTTACAGGAGGAAATAGACAGCAAAACTATACTAGTAGGGGACCTCAGCCTCCCCCTCTCTGAACTTGATGAATCTAATCTTAAAATAAGCAAGAAAGAAGTTAAGGAGGTAAATAAAACTCTGGATAAGGTAGATATGATAGATCTCTGGGGAAAATTGAATGGGAATAGAAAAGAATGCACCTTTTTCTCAGCGGTACATGGCATATATACAAAACCTGACTATGTACTAGGGCATAAAAACTTCACAATCCAGTGCTAGAAAAAGAACAAATTGAAAATCCCCAAGTAAATGCCAAATTAGAAATACTAAAAACCAAAGAAGAGATTAATAAAATTGAAATTAAAAAAATTATTGAACTAATAGATAAAACTAAGAGTTGGTTTTATGAAAAAAATACAATAAAATTGATAAACCTTTGGTCAACTTGATTAAAAAAGAGAAAGAAGGAAACCAAAATATCAGTATCAAAAATGAAAAGGGAGAACTCATTTTCAAGAGGAAATTAGTAATTAGAAATTACTTTGCCCAACTGTATGCCCATAAATTTGACAATCTAAGTGATATGGATGAATATTTAAGAAAATATAAATATCCAGATTAACAGAAGCAGAAGTTGAATATTTAAATAACCCCATCTCAAGAAAAAGAAATTGAACAAGCCATCAATGAACTCCCTAGGAAGAAAACTTCTGGGCCAGATGGATTTACAAGTGAATTCTATCAAACATTTAAAGAACGCAGTTAATTTCAATACTATGTAGACTACTTGGGAAATTTGGTTTAAAAGGAGTCCTACCAAATTCTTTTTGTGATACAAATATGGTTCTGATACTTAAACCAGGAAAAGCCAAAATGGAGAAAGAAAATTATAGACCAATTTCTCTAATGAATATAGATGCAAAAATTTTAAATAAGATATTAGCAAAAAGAATACAGCAACTTATCACAAGAATAACACATTATGATCAGGTAGGATTTATACCAGGAATGCAGAACTGGTTCAATATTAGGAAAACTATCAGAATTATTGATCATATCAACAACAAAACTAACAGAAACCATATGATTATCTCAGTAGATGCAGAAAAAGCTTCTGACAAAATACAACACCCATCCTTATTGAAAATACTGGAGAGCACAGGAATAAATAGAGCCTTCCATAAAATAATAAGCAGTGTGTACCTAAAACCATTAGCAAGGTTTATATGCAATGGGAATAAGCTAGATGCAATTCCAATAAGAACAGGGGTGAAACAAGGATGTCCATTATCTATCACCACTGTTATTCAATATGGTACCAGAAATGCTAGCTTTAGCAATAAAAGAAGAAAAAGAAATTGAAGGAATTAGAAGAGACAAAGAAGAAATTAAGTTATCACTCTTTGCAGATGACATGATAATATAGTTAGAGAATTCCAGAGAATCAAGTAAAAAAAAATTACTTGAAATAATAAACAACTTGGGCAAAGTTGCAGGTTACAAAATAAACTCATATAAATTATCTGCATTTCTATATATTACTGACAAAACCCAACAGTAAAAGATAGAAAGAGAAATTCCATTTAAAGGTACAGTAAACACTATAAAATATCTGGGCATCTACTTGCCAAAACAAACCCAGGGAGTATATGAACACAATTACAAAACACTTTTCACACAAATTAAGTCAGATCTAAGTAAGTGGAAAAACATCAGTTGCTCATGTTTTAGTGGGTACACTGAGCTAAAATGACAATCCTACCTAAATTAATTTACTTCTTCAGTGCCATATCAATCAAACTACCAGATTATTTTCTAGAGCTGGAAAAAGTGATATCAGAATTCATCTGGAAGAACAAAAGGTCCAGAATATCAAGGGAACTAATGAAAAGAAATGCTAGGGAAGGTGGCCTAGCCCTACCAGAACTCAAATTGTATTATAAAGCAGCAATCATCAAAACCACTTGGTACTGGCTAAGAAATAGAGGGGTAGACCAGTGGAATAAGTTTGGTACTCAAGACACAGTAGTCAATGAATACAGCAGTCTACTGTTTGATAAACCCAAGGACTCCAGCTTCTGGGGTAAGAACTTACTGTCTGACAAAAACTGCTGGGAAAACTGGATAACAGTGTGGCAGAAACTGGGCATAGATCAGTGCCTGACACCATGTACAAGAATAAAATTGAAATGGATAAATCATTTAGGTATAAAGATTGATATTCTAAATAAATTAGGAGAGCAAGGAATAGTGTATTTGTCAGTTTTATGGAGAATGGACCAAACAAAAGATAGAGAACAAAACACAGAAGTACAAAATGGATAATTTTGATTACATTAAATTGAAAAGTGTTTGCACAAACAAACCCAATGCAACCAAGATTAGGAGGGAGACAGAAAACTGGGAAAGAATTTTTGCAACTAGTGTCTGTGATAGAGGTTTCATTTCTGGAATACATAGAGAACTGAGTCAAATGTACAACAATACAAGCCATTCCCCAAGTGATCAAAGGATATGAACAGGCAGTTTTCAGAGGAAGAAATTAAAGTTATCTATAGCCACATGAAAAAATACTCTAAATCACTATTGATTAGAGAGATGCAAATCAAAACAACTCTGAGGTACCACATCACACCTATCAGATTGGCTAACATGACAAAACAGGAAGATGATAAATGTTGGAGAAGATGTGGGAGAGTTGGAAAACTAATTCATTATTGGTGGAGCTGTGAGCTAATCCAACCATTCTGGAGAGCAATTTGGAACTATGCCCAAAGGGCTATAAAAATGTGCATATCCTTTGACCCAACAATATTGCTTCTAGGACTGTATCCCAAAGAGATCATAAAAATGGGAAGGGGTCGCACATGTACAAAAATATTTATAGCAGCTCTCTTTGTGGTGACGAAGAACTGGAAATCAAGGTGATGCCCATCAACTGGGGAATGGCTCAATAAGTTGTGGTATATGAATGTAATGGAATACTGTTGTGCTATAAGAAATGATGAACACGAAGACTTCAGAGAGGACTAGAAGCATTTATATAAACTGATGCTGAGTGAAAGGAGCAGAACCAGGAGAACTTTGAACATAGCAACAACCACAGTGTGCGAGGAATTTTTCTGGTAGACTTAACTCTTCACAGCATTGCAGGGACCTAAAAAATTTGCAACGGACTCAAGGCAAAATGCCTTCCACACCCAGAGAAAGAACTATGGAATTGGATTGCAGAATGAAGCATACTATTTTCTCTTGTGTTATGTTTTGTTTTGTTTTGATTTTTCTCATTTTAATTCTTCCGTGCAAAATGACTAAGGTGAAAATGTATTTAGTAAGAATGTATGTGTAGAACCCACATAAGATTGCATCTCATCTTGGGGAGAGAAAGAGGAGGAAGGGGGAGAAAATCTAAGGTTTATGGAAGTGATTGTAGAAAACTAAAAACAAATTAATTAATTAAAAAATAGTTGAAGCAATGAACAACTTTAGGAAAGTTGCAGGATATAGAACAAACCCACATAAATCATTAGTATTTCTATATATTACCAACAAAGTCTATCAGGAAGAGATAGAAAAAGAAATTAAAATAACTGCAGACAATATAAAATGCTTTGAAGTCTACCTGCCAAGGTATACCCAGGAATTATACAAACATAATTATAAAACAGTTTTTCCACAAAGATAGATCTAACCAGTTGGAGAAATATTAATTGCTTCCAGATAGGCTGAGTCAATATATTAAAAGTAATAATACTGCCTAAATTAATTTACTCATTCAGTGCCACAGCAATCAAACTACCAAGAAATTATTTTATAGAGCTAGAAAAAATAATAACAATTCATGGAAAGACCAAAGGTCAAGAATATCAAAAGAATCAATGAAAATAAAAGGGAAGGAAGGTGGCCTAACAGTAACAGATTTCAAACTGTATTACAATGCAGTAATCATGAAAACAATCTGGTACTGGCTAAGAAATAGAGTGGTAAATCAGTGGAATAAATTATGTACACAATGCACAGTAGTAAATGGACATAGCAATTTAATGTTTGATAAACCCAAAGATCCAAGCTTTTGTGGTAAGAACTCACTACTTGACAAAATTGATGGGAAAACTGGACAGCAGTTTGGCAGTAACTGAGTATATATAGACCAACACCTCATATCATATACCAAGAAAAGTTCAAAATGGATATATGATTCAGATATAAATGGTGACATCATCAGCAAATTAGGGGAGCAAGCAAAATTTTATCTGTCAGATCTATGGAAAAGGGAGGAATTTACTACTGAAGAAGAGATAAAGAAGATAACATAATGTAAAATGGGTAAATTTGATTACACTAAATTTAAAAGGGTTTACACAAACAAAGCCCAGTGTGGCCAAGATTAGAAAAGAAAACCAGTGGAGAGGGAAATGGAGAGGGGAATTTCCAGCAACTTTCTCTAATAAAGGCCTCATTTCTTAAATATATATAGAATTTAGAGTCAAATTTATAAGAATAAAAGTCATTCACCAACTGATATATGGACAGTTTCCAGAAGAAGAAATTAAAACTATTAATGGTCATCTGGGGACAATGCTTTAAATCAGTATTAATTAGAGAAATGCAAATTAAAACAACTCTCAGCTACCACCCTACATCTATCAGATTGACTGACATAACATCAAAGGAAAATTACAAATGTTGTAGGGGTTGTGAAAAATTGCACGATTGGTGGAGTTATGAAATGATCTATTCATTCTGGAGAGCAATTTGGAACTATGCTCAAAGGGAAACTGTACATACCCTCAAATCCAGCAATATCACCACTAGGTCTGTATCCCAAAGAGATCAAAGGAAAAGGGAAAGGAAGTGTGTGTGTGTGTGTGTGTGTGTGTGTGTATGTATGTATGTATGTATGTATGTATGTATATGTATATATGTGTATATATATACTTATAGCAACTCTTTGTATATGTATATGTGTGTGTATGTACTTATAGCAACTCTTTTTGTGGTGGCAAAGAATTGGAAATTGAGAGGATACACATCAATTGGGGAATGACTGAACAAGTTGTGGTATATGATTGTGATGGAATACTATTGTGTTATAAGAAATGTTGAGCATGATTCTCTCTGAAAAAACCTGGAAAGACTTACATGAACTGATGCAAAGTAAAATGAGCAGAACCAGGAGAACATTGTATGTAATAACAGTAACATTTTATGGTGATCAACTATGAATAACTTATCTATTCTGACCATTACAATAATCTGAGATAGTTCTGAAGGATTTATGATGAAAAAGCTATCCACCTCCCAAAGAAAATACTGATGGAATCTGAATGGAGAGAGAGAGAGAGAGAGAGAGAGAGAGAGAGAGAGAGAGAGAGAGAGAGAGAGAGAGAGAGAGAGATTAATTTGTGGAACATATTAGGTATATAACTCTAGTACATAATACTTGTTTAATATATGTCTGTTGACTTGACTTGATCTGACATATAGAAGCAAATGAACCTAGCATTCTAATTTTTTTAAGGGTTTTTCTTTTTCATGAAACTCAAGACTCCAAATACTGGGGTGATTAGTCACTCTTCTACAAAAACTTCCGAGAAAACTAGAAAGCAGTCTGGCAGAAATTAGGCAAAGACCAGCATTCATACCATATGCCAAGATAAGCTCCAAATAGATATATAACTTAGACATAAAATGTGTCATCATGAACAAATCTGAGGAGTAAAGAAGAAATTAATTTTTAAATCTATAGATAAAGGAAGAGCTCATGACCAAATAAGGCATAAAGAGGATCACATAATATAAAATAGACTATTTTAATTTTATAGAAACAAAACCAATGCAGTAAAAATTAGAAAGGAAACAGCTTGGAAAAAGTTCCTACTTTTTTTTTGCAGATTTTTTTTCTAATAACGTTCTCTCATTCAAGAAATATAATGAATTGAATCAAATTTATTAGAACAAGATCCATTTCACAATAGACAAATGGTCAAAGGATAGAAACCGGCAGTTTTCAAAGGAAGAAATCTAAGCTATCAAATGTGAAATGAAAAAATGTTCCTAATCACTAACAGATAAACGCACATTTTAAAACTCCCATATTCTACCTCATTCCTATAAGATTTTTCTCATTGGCAAAAAGGAAAAATGATCATTTTTAGAGGTACAATAGATACATTAATGTATTATTGGTGGAGTTGTGAATCAGCCTAGCTCTTCTGGAAAGTAATTTTAAACTATACCTAAAAAATTATGAAGATGTTCATGCCCTTTAACACTGAAACACCATTATTAGGCTTGTACTACAAAAAGATTGAAGAAAAAAGTAAAAAGAATCTTTAAATATTACATAACTGGAAACGAAAAGGCAGTTCATCTATTGGAGAATGGCCAAACAACTTATGGTATGTGAATGCAATGGAATATTATTTTGCCATCAGTAACGATAAAATGGAGTTTCAGAGAAAACTGGGAAGAATTCTGACAATGCAGAATGAAGAGAACAGAACTAGGAGAATAACGTATGCAGTAACAATATTATAAAGAAAAACAACTTTGAAAGAATTGAAAACATTTTTGAGCATGGCTAATACAGGAATTCGCTCTTCTTGACTATCCATATTTGTTACAAAGGTTTTATCTTTTTTGTTGTTGTTCAATTGATGGCTATTGTTGCTTGTCTTTCATTCTTGAAAAAGACCATGACCTCAGGAAGATGTCATGACTTGCAAGTGAATTGGATTTAAGTGAGGGAGGGCTGTGCAGAATCACCAGCCTCACTCTCAACTCTGGAGCCATCTGGATCCAGAAGCAAGATATAGAGCAATATGACTGGAGATGACCCTGTACGCAGTGGGACGCCCTGGCCTTTTTGAGCTGTCTTTCCCAGCTCTCAGTTTGTCTGAAGTAATGTCTATTCAGTGATTAAGGATAGGTTAAAATGAGGCAAAGAATGACCTCTTTTACCTAGTCAAAAAAAATAAATAAAATCAGTCTGGGAAGGGAAGACCCTCAGGGTTTCTGACCCAGACAGAAGCAATTGCTATTTACACTCACTCTGAGCCATCAGAATCCTAACAGGACCAATTGTTGGCCAATTAATGAGTGCCAATTGATGGTAGGGAAAGACTGAAGGTAGAGAAAAAAGTTTGTTAACAGAAAAAACAATTTTTAAACAAAAATAAAGGAGGATAAGATACCAAAGCATGGGAGAAGTTTTGAATCTTATCAATATCAAGAATGATAATCAAGAGAACAATCCATATGCCTACTTTCTCATTCACATAAAAAAAGATTTTCAGAGAACTACCTTTACATGCAACTGGGGCATCCTCAGTGAGAAAATTAATAGAAAACAGGCAGGCTTTTCGCTTGTTGTATTCCACAGTAGTCTATATTTTTATTATCATACTATTGAATGAATGATGTAGAGAACACAAGATGCCATTGTATTTACTGTTTGCTGATTATTTTTAAAAACTGAAATGATATATTGTTTGCTGATTATTTTTTAATTGATGTTATATATAAAATTCTGGCTTAAGGCTCTTTTCAAGTAAAGTGTCTCACATACAGATATCACAATTTTTTGACATTACATGAAAGGTATAACAGATATAATCTTTTTCAATAACCCCTTGATCATTAGTATCAGGTAAAACATAAAATCACTATATCTATATCTATATATCTATATCTACATATCTATATATGTATATATATGCTAACAGTTTTTGTTATTAAGTGAAGAGAGATACCCTATGGATGGTGAGCTCATTTGCTCATCATGATGGATGAAGCTCATTTGCAGATGACATCAGGATGATTTTATCAAGCACAGGATACTACAGAGCTTTGTGGAAGAGATCCTAACTTATTCACATGTTACCATTGATCATAGATCTAGAGCTGGAATAGAACTTCATAGGCCATCTAGGTCAATTACTTCATTTTACAAAACAGAAAACAGAAACCAAGTCAGGTTAAATGACTTGTCCACAGTGACACTGATAGTAAGAATCAGAAACTAGCTACGAACACCATTCCACTTGAGTTGCCTAAATATTGATAAGCAGTTATATATGCAACTTGATCAAGTCACTAAATCTATCATTGTCCCCAAAGTAACACTCTGAGGCTATAAATTTTAAAGCAGGTACTTGTATACATTCATGGAAAGAATTTCTTTACCTCCCAGGAATTCTCAATATAAGTAAAATCACCAGTCTAAAGTATATCTCTCTGTCTATCTCTCTCCCTATCCAATTATCTATCTACTTCATCTTCTTTGTCTATCTACTTAATTTTTTAATTGTTTTTACTTTTTTTTCAATTATATGTAAATCAAAATTTTTGACATTCAATTTTAAAAGTTTTTAGTTTCAAATCCCCTCCCTTCCTCCTCACCCCACTCCTTGAGAAGGCAAGTAATTTACTATAGATTATACATGTGCAGTCATGAAATATATTTCCATATTAGCTATGTTGCAAAAGAAAATGAAGACAAAAAACAAGAATAATAAAGTTTTTAAAGTAAGTTTCAATTTGTATTCAGACACCATCCATTCTTTCTCTGGAAGTAGATAGTATTTTTCATCGTAAGTCCTTCAGAATTGTTTTGGATCATTGTATTGCTGAGAATAGCTAAATCATCCATAGCTGTCACACAACATTGCTATTACTGTGTACAGTTCTTCTGGTTCTGCTCATTTTACTTTGCATCAGTTCATGTAAGTCTTCCCAGGTTTTTCTGAAAGTATCCTGCTCATCATTTCTTATAGTATGATGGGGGGAACTGTCCCTCTTGCTAGTCCCTCTTGCTGCTATTTTCATAACTAGCTCCATGGGATCTGCAGGTTTGGGGGCTTCCAGAGTGGTATGATTTAAGGAGAAGTATGGTTACTGCTCTCCTGGCCTGTGGTCTGGTCTTCACCCAGGAAGGGAGTTTGTTTCCCTGTAGTCACCAGTAGTAGAGCTCCTCCTTGCCCTGGAACTCTAAATAGGTTTCCTGCTCCCCTACAGTCACAATTGCTAGTGATCCTCTCTTTGTTAGAAGTAATGCCAGGTCCCACATGTACAAAAATATTTATAGCAGCACTCTACGTAGTTGCCCAAAACTGGAAGTCAAGGGGATGTCCATCAATTGGGGAATGGCTGAATAAATTATGGTATATGAATGTAATGGAGTACTATTGTGCCATAAGAAATGATAAACAAGAAGACTTCAGAGAGGCCTGGAAGGACTTATATGACCTGATGCTGAGTGAAAGGAGCAGAACCAGGAGAACTTTGTGCACAGCAATGACCACAGTGTGCGAGAGTTTTTTCTGGTAGACTTGGAATTTTGTAATAATGCAAAAACTTCTTATAAAAAAAAAAAATCCCAAAGGTGGTTCTCAAGGCAAAATGCCTTCCACATTCAGAGAAAGAAATATGGAAGTCATTCACAAAATGCAGCAGATCATGTTTGTGTATGTGTATGTGTTTGTGTATCATGTTTTGATTTGTTATATGATTTCTTTCATTTATTTTAGTCTGACTACATAGCATGACTATAGTGAAAATATACTCAATAGGAAAGTATATGTAGAACCTATACAGAATTGTATGCAGTCGTGGGGAGGGAGAGGGGTAGTGGGGGGTAGGTGTGGGGGGGATAAAATCTCAATTGTATGGCAGTGATTGTTAAACATTAAAAAATAATAATAATAAAAAAAATAAAAAAAAAAAGAAGAAGTAATGCCAGGGTCACTGTTCCTCATGGGCAAACACAAGCACTTTTCTTCTCCCTGGAACCATAACCTGGGCCCTTGCTCTGCTGTGGCCACAAATGCTATCACTCCTTTTGACTCTGAGATGTGAAACTGCATGTGGGCAATGCAACAGAGTCCTGAACTCAGCACCAACAAAGGGTGCTCTGCAATATCCTTCTGACCAATTGTTCAACACCCCACCCCAATCCTCACCTCTGAGTCACAAACTCCTGAAGCTGCTGTCACCACTAATGCAGCTGGGAACCCATAAGGCATGGCCTGTGCTGTGTTCCTGGGGCCCATCACTGTCCTGATGAGACAGACCTTTTGTGCTGACCTCTTAAGTTTTCCTGGGCTGGAAAATTGTTTCACCCAACCTCCTGTTGGTTCTGCTACTCCAGAATTTGATTTGAGGCGTTATTTTATAGTTGTTTGGAGGGAAACTTGGGAAAGCTGGACTGAGTGCTTCTCCACATAATCATCTTGGATCCACCTCTCCCCCATCTCTCTACTTTCTCTATCTACCTATCTACTTTATTTGTTTACCTATAGATCAATCTTTCTGAGTCTAGTTAGGTCTATTTATCAGAGTCTGTCCAGTTATGTCTATACATCTATCTATCTAGCTGTCTATCTGACTTTATTTACCACCTCTCAACCATCTGAGTCTATCTAATCTACTTTATATGTCTGGGTACTTTATTTAACTATCAATTCATCTATTTATCCATCAGAGTTCAGAGTATTTACCATTGTGATAACATTATGATTGAAGGAGAGGAGGCTTTCTGGTGACCTTATTAAATACAATAGTAATTATTTGAAAATTTATGATTGGGACCTATTAGAAGTTTAGGACATTCTTTTAGATATCTCCTAGTTAAAATAGCTGCAATTCAGTTTAGAGATTGTACTCAAACACTCCAGGTACTCTAGAAGACCTAGGTCAAGGAAGTCACCAATGGCATCTTTAAATTATGTTCCTTAGACAGTTCAAATGAATGATGAGTTGAGTCCAGAACTGAACAGAAAAAGAGAAGAAAGAACACTAGACTGCCCCCTGGGAAATTATCAAGTTCCACTGAGGGATCTGAGAGATCCCATTGCCTTCTCAGAGGCAAAGGCCCACTATTTTAATACCAATAATCTACTAATGTGGTTGTATGGCTACAAACCATAGCTTCAACAGTCTCCAAAGAATTAGAAATCAGTATCACTCAGAAGGTGATAGAGAGATGTGTGGAAGGTGTAAGTAGGTTGTAACACAAAACAAATAGAGAACTATGAATAAGAATTGTAAAGGTAATGTCAAAAAAAAAATATGTAGCATAGTGCCTAGTTGAGCTACCCTCAGCTGAGGCTACAGGAAGCAGTAATCTGTGCCAATCCCTCTCCTTTATCATGTTCTCGGCTGAGGGAGTAGAGTCCCTAATTCTCATATTCATTGGCTCTTCACCCACACCTCAGCTTTCCAAGGAAAATTGCTAATTATGGTAATGTTTCTTTTGGCTGTAGTTTAGGGATTCCTCAAAGAAGCAGGAAAAGTAAAAAAAAAAAAAATGCCCAATGTACAAACATGAATCAGGTATTATTCCCACACAGAAAAAGGAATGCTAAACAATAAATAATTATAAAATGATTATAATAGAATCCAGAAGCAGAGCCAAGATTGTAGAGAGGGAGGAAGTAGTACAGTGAGCTCTGCTTCACAAACTTTTCCAAACAGATCTAGAAAATTTACTAGACTGAATCTTGATAGGGTAAATCCAGAAAAAGTTATAGTGAATCATTGTCCAGACAAGCTCAGATTAGAGACAGAGAGGTCTGCCAGCACCGGAGTTGGGACCTGCAAGGAGCATTCCAACACCCAGGGAGAAGCTGTGTACCAGGACAAGAAGAAGTCACAGAATCACACCAGATCACCCTTAGACTCTTACAAAGCAGTGCAACATAGATAGGTGCCAACTCACAGCTTTATCACTCACTACCTAGTTCCAGATCACAAATCTAAGGCTGAGGGAGAAGAGGATCTATGACTGGTGGGGAGAGTATTCCCAGGTAAGGAAGCTCTAAGTGGTGAATGGAGGAAGGAGGACATTCAGAAGGCAGCAACAGCAGCATTGGTGTATCTCAGACTTCAAGCCCAGAGCAGGGATTCAATTAAAGAATCTAGCACAGCTTATAAAAGAATGAGCAAGGCATGAAATCCAGACCAATGGGGAGCCTACAATTCTGCCATTTTAAACCAACAGAGTTTACCATATGGCTGATAGATACTGAATTCAACTGCAGTGTGCTTTTGCAAAGACCTAAATCCAAGTCAGGAACTTGCAGACCTCAGAGAAGAGGGAAAGCATTCAAATTTTGCCCTGAATCAGATCACTTTGTTAGCGCTGAAATCTTGTTGGTCTCCAACATGTCCCCAAGATCCTGGAATAACACCACCCAAAAAAGCAGCAGCAGAACCACTAATGTGACAGAGCCCGGTCCTAGCATCAAATCTGAAGTCAAGAAGTAACCTGGAAGGATGTGCTAGCAAAAGATGAGCCCCCACTGTAATGAACTATTGTGGTGGCAAAGATGCTTAAGATACAAACGCAGAAAAAGAATGAACAGCTATAAAAAATGCCAGGAGGTTAGAGTGAGAGAGTGAGAAGGCAGATCTTGGCTGATTAAAACAAATAATTTTTTTTAAAAAACAAAATTTAGTAAGTTTTCATTATTAGTATGATTAGTTGGGAGCTTAATAGTCAAGCTGTGTATGGGACATGGACAATTTTTGCAAGGGTACTAATCATTCAGTTCACATTTCATCTGAGCAGTCTGATCAAATGCCAAACCTTCCAAGAATGATCTTTTCTGGTGGCAGTTCCTCTCCCTCTGCCCGTCCTCCTCCCCATTCCCTTCTCCCTCTCCCCTTCTTCTTCCTTTTCCCTCTTCCCCTCCTTCCCCTATCTCTCTCCTCCTCCTTTCCTTTTTGCCTCCTTCTCCCCTCCTCCTTCCTTCTCTCCCTAACCCTCTTCTCCCTCTCCTTGTTCCTCTCCCTCTTTCTCTCATCTCGTCTTGAGCCTTATTGTATAACTACTACTACAACTGCCACCAACCAGGTAGATTCTGCCTTTTCTAAGCTATCCAAGATTTTCTGGTGTTTGCAAAGTCTTTAGTGAAGAAAAAGAATCATAAAAGGAGAAGTAAAGCAACTGGAAACCCCACATACCAGCCCAGCTAATTGAGTCCAAACTCCGTGTGAGGAGTTGAGCCTAGAGGGTCAGTTCTTGCCTTTGATTTTGCTGGGATAGGGAAGAACACTTGCTTCCTCTACCACCCAACTGAAACCATAGCTTGTCTTTTCAAGAATACTTTTAAGATAGAGACCTATTTGCAAAAAGATTCCTCATCTTCTACCAGTTGTAGGACCCCCATCATCCCATCATCAGCTCTTCTGTCTCAAGAATCAATCCCAGGGAACTTAAATCAATGATGAATTATATATAGCCTGAAGCAGAGAGAGTATCTACATATACAGGAAGAAGTAGAGGTGGGGTAGAGTAGCTATTACAAATGTATGATTGAAAAAAATAGATTGAAAGATACTCAGTTGACAGTCTGTGAGCTCCACTGGCATCAGGAAAAATTGATAAAGCCCCCTACGCACCTTGCATAGAGCCCTGCCCTCAGTGAATTTATGGGAATATGTGAATAAGAGTCACACAGAATGAACAGACATAGGTTGTGATGTGAATCACTGGAGGAAACAATAAAATCGATTTGCTGGGTGATTCTGAACAAGTCATGCCTCAGTTTCCTCATCTATAAAACAGGCATAACAATAGTACCTACCTCACAGGGTTATTTTAAGTACCAAATGAAATAGCATATGGAAAGTATTTTGCAAATCATAAAGGGTTATATAAACGCTAGCTACCATGAAACTATGGGTCCTTCTGAGTGCTAAAATGCATAAATGTGCAAATATGTACAAGTATATTTGCACGCATATACACATATGTGCATATGTATAGACGTGCACATATGTGTGTATGCATGTCTGAGTATGCACACTAATGGCAAGAAAGGGTAATACTATAAGAACCAGAGGGCTGAGCATGGAGTCAGAATGACCTGAGTTCAAATCCCTCCTCAGACATTTACTAGCTCTGTTGACCTAGGGTTGTCATTTATGAGTTTCTATCAACTCCCTGGGATACATCTACTAAATCACAGATGGATTGTGGTCTGCTTCGGAGGAAGGACCATCCCTAGACGAGGACGAAATCATAGATCTTTCTAGTAATCCCCTGGGTTAATAGTGCCCTTATTCAAAAGGCTTATTGAGTCACTTACCAAGGTTTCTACTTTCTAGACTTGCCAGTTCGCTAGATCTAAGCTGCCATCCAGAAAAACAAAACAGTTTATCTAGTTTGTGCCAGGATGTTATCATTTGAGTCTTTATCATCCCATAAAAAGTTTCAGGTATCTTTTAGACCTCAAATTTCTCATGTCATATCCATCTAACAGGGCTTCTGATAGTACACCTAATCACTTCATGTGACTTCTCTTGAGATTTTGTATTTGCAAACACAAGAAAATGGGCTTAAATATGACAGCCTTATATATATATATATATATATATATATATATATATATATATATATATATATATATATATATATATATATATATATATATATATATATATATATATATATATGTATGTATATAATTTACTATTTTCAGTTTTCAACATTCACTTCTACAAGAATTTAGATTCAAAATTTTCTCCTCACCTGGCCCCACTCCCACCCCAAGACAGCATGCATCCCATCCACCCATTCCTCCAGTCTATCCTCCCTTCTATTACTCCCCTTTCTTTCATTCCCCTCCCCTCTATTTTCCTATAGGGCAAAATAGATTTTTTTATACCCCATTGCCTATGACAGCCTTTTTTTAAAAAACTGTAACAAATACCATGTAATATAAATATGAAACATAGTAAGTCCTTCTATCTCTAAGTTATAATTTGAAGGCTGCCTTATTTAAGCCCATCTATATACCTCTACACAAATGTGTACATAGATTCACCTATCTAAATTTATATGTATATGAATTAACTACTTTTCTTGAAGGGGAGGATTGACATTTCTATGTTCAGTAATATCTTTTTAGAGTCCCTAGTTCTTAGCCATGCAAATGGTGGGCACCCAATAAAAGCATTCTTGGTATATGGCTATATACATATTCATTGATCCATTTGCCTCACAGCTCTTCAAAGTAAGCACTCCCATGTTTCTTCAACTCTCTTTTACAGAAGGGAAACTGGTGAGGAGGCACTATCTAATAAAGTCAGCAGCCAGCATCACTGCCACTAACAGCATCTGGGATAAAATACAGGCTTCTCCATGCCCAAGAGTCCCTGTGCTTCCAATCTGGCTCGGGGGATAACGGCTATTTAGCAATACTAAATAAAATAATAATAATGCATTTTATTTACAAGGCACTTATCCGTCATTGGTGCTCAAGGTGTCTGCCTTGAAGCACAGCAGTAAAACAATTAAACTTTATTGAGCTGTCTAATGTCATCCCCATGTGGATGGTGCCTTATTGTAAGACCTCGCTCAGGGTCCTTTGTAGAGGCCCGCATTTTCTCCAAAACTGCTGTTGATTCTTTGTGTATCTCTAATTTCTTTCCATAACATCAATAAAGGAGAATATTGAGAGGAGAAAGGTCTCTTCCAAACAGGGGGTCCGCCTTTCAGCTGTGATTTGCTTGGCAATTGGAGAGTCTGTGTTCAGGGTCTTGCAGCAAAAGGTGAGAAATGTAGGAGCAGTGCCTTTAAAAAGAGAGCGAGCAAGCCACAGACAGCAGCGGGAAGCCCTCTCTGCCCAATTACAAGGTGATCCCAGTTCATTTTTATGGTTTGTTTCTTTTTTTTTTTTTATCACATATGTTTCCAAACACAGTCTTGATATCCTGTGGGGCTGCTTTTGTAAAGAGCCAGAGCTTCTGATTTAAGGAGCTTCAAAAATAGCTCTCTGCCTCTTCTGTCTGGAAAAGAGCAGTCATGTAACAGCACGTTTATTCTCTTTGAAAAATAGAAGGATGTCAAAAGAAAAGTTCATGGTGAAATTAGGCTGATTTGTTTTGTGCTGCTGTGATTCCAGCTTTGGATGGTGACAATAATAACAACAGAATTCCCTCCATCATGGTTTGTTAAATAAGAAAAAACCATTATTAAAATGAATTTTGGGCTCCAAAAAAACTTATTCAGACAGGCAGAATCATCAATTATACAAGCTCTGAGAGAAAAAATTTTAAAAATAGAAAAGAAAAGCTTGATATCCATGGACAGATATTTCCTCCCTAGTCAGCACACAATACAGTTATCACGTTCAAGAAAAGGAAAACCTCATTAGTTTGGATACAAATGATCGGCAGTTCTCACAGATTCTCTCTATGCTGGCTGTGATGGATGCTAACTGGTAATCCCATAGCTTGAAACCTGCATAGTGAAAGTACTTTGGGCTGATGTTGACAAGGGGCAGTCCTTATTTGGAAAGACTTTTAAGAGGATGCCTAGGTAAGATTTTCTAGGCAAGGCCACCCAGAGAGTTATAGCTCAGGTCCTAGACAGGATCCACATCCCTTACTTCACATTTCATTTTAGTCAGCATAATTATGCATTCTGCTGTTCCAATAGCTGCAGCTGTTGTCTACTTCTTTTTCTTTTTTTTTGCTAATTTCTTAGAGTGAGTCCTCAGTTTGGTTGGGGAGGGGACGATAGTGAAGAGGGAGCACCTCATATGACATGCTAAAAGATGTTTTTCTTGATTTTTATATGTCAAACAGAGCCAAGAGAGTAGCTTAGCCCCTGTTCCATACTATACCAAGAATGTATAACCTGCGATCTTTCCTTATTGAACTTGTGGTATGGCAAGGGGAACTAATTTTCTCCATTTCTGAACTCATACAATAAGACTTTCAAAGTCTTAGATTAACTCTCAAGTCACAATCACTGTGCTAGATGAGATTACCACTCTTATTTCTGTACAAATGATAGTATGCTAACATATATTAAAATAGCTGGTTTAAATCCACAATCCTTGAACTAGAACCTGATGAGAGAGTACCTCAGAATCCCAAAGTGTACTCACATATTCTTGGATCCAAGGACTATATTGATTGTCTTCTATTAAGTCTCCATTCAAACATGGTCACAAATTGTTATCATCATGCTAAACAGCAATTTTGTACATCTACAGCTATTTTTTCATGATGATTAATTGACCAATCATTTAAGAATGAATTATGAACTCAGTGTCTCATTTGTTGTTCTGATTGTTTAGTCATTTCAGTCATGTCCCACTCTTCATGATCTCATTTGGGTTTTCTTGGCAAAAATACTGGAATGGTTTACCATTTCCTCCTCCAGCTCATTGTACAGATGAGGAATCAAGGCAAACAGTGTTAAGTGACTTGCCCAGGATCACACAGCTACTAAGTGTCTGAGACTATATTTGAATTCAGGAAGATGTGTCATCCTGACTTCAGGCCCACCATGCTATCCATTGGGCCATCTAGCTGCCCAAAATGTCTCACTACAAAGGTTGAAGTAAGCCTGAATACTTCATTCATTTTCCATTTGTACCTACCAATAAGATATGTTGGTGCTTTTTTATTCATGTTCACTATTTTCCTTCCTTCTCTTTCCTTTTTTTCTTCCTGCTCTTCTTTCAAATTATCTTCATTCATTCCCATATATGCTTGTTCCTTCTATATTTTATCATCTCTCCTCCTCTCTTCCAGTTTAACTTCTGTTTTATAAAGGGATAGAAGAACAAGGAGACAAGCCTCTAATCATTCAGCATATATATGTAGCGTTTCAGGTGAAACTTATTTTCTTTCTGTTCCCATATAAGATATACCAACTTTCATACGAAGTATCTGTCCCTGAATTTTTACCTAATAATGATCATCACTCATCACAGGAAAGAAAATCAGGCTAATATACTACTACCTCATTATACTTTAAATATCTCATACAGTATCATGTGTACAAAGAATCTTTAAAAGTCAGTGGTGGGGTACTGAGGAGGGAGAAGGCTTTAGTGGATGGAGAATGAACAAAAAATAAAAGACAAGAGTCCTTAGAGGTAACTGGTTGTGTGAAGAGGATACTCAGTTATCCAGACAGGGAGGACCAATAAGAGCAAAAGATTACCTAAAGATCTAATTTTAATCAATAGTTTCAAACCAACTCCCTGTCTATACTGCCTTTGTCTCCAGGGTTTCTAACAAAGAAAAGAACTTAATTTCTCTTGCTCTCCTTACCCAGATACACTACCAAATATTGGGAATGATCACCAAAAAGAGAGGGAAAAAGATGAGAGAACTCCAGGTCTGGATTTTTTTTTAAAGGACAATTGTCTTCTGAAGAATACAAAGTGAGCAGCATATCGTATCCAATGAGATCTCATAAAATTTCAGATCAACTCTTAACTGTTAGTGAGAAGAAGAAAACTTAGCTCTTTTTTTTTTTTTTAACACTGATTCAGTACTTTGGATAGCCACTGTAAACCAAGACTTCCTGCATGATCTGAGGTCTGATCTCAAAAGTCTCTCGATCAGTTTGATATACTTACATAAACAAGACTTGTCCTCTCTCTGTGACTGGTATTTCCCAGAGATTGAAACTGATAATTTCCCACTTTTCAAATGGGGCCACTATAGGGTCCTCAAAGCTTTTTCCTTGCCTACTTGAGCAATAATAACCTCCCTGCTTTAGTTCAACAAACAGTCACCTTATAGGTGTCCTGATACCTTCCATTCCAGTCAGGATAGTCAAGTTGCTATTCTGAATGTGGCATTGATGCCTGCCTTGTCCTTTCATGTTTGGTATCCCAAGTCAAACTTGTCCAGCTTCTAGAAGAGTCAAGATGATAACAGCCCTGTTTTGATATTGGAGTCGAAAACCGCAACCGCAAAGCCTGACCAGAGCTGTAGGATGCAAAAGGTTTTCCAGGAGAAGCAAACCCATTCCATTTGTGGCTTTTGCTAGTTTTGCCTCATCAAGGAATGCATTTTCCAAAAACCTTTTCTGCAAAGCTTGCAAAAGCCACAAATTCGATACCTTTGCTTTACATGCAAAATGTGATGCCCAACTCCAGCTAGTCTTTGCAGTGCATTAGCTAATGTAATCTAACTTCTTCTAAGAAGTTCCAGGTCAGTCAGCTTAACCCACACATTTCACAGAACTTTCAAACACACTTTGGTTTAAGACCTCAGAAAACCATAGACAAAGTATGAAGTAGGAATGGATACCAACCTTGAAATATTTAAATGCTGCATTACCCCCATCCTGATGGTCTTGATGTGCACTCACGTAGACCATGGCCTGCCAGGTGATTCCATCAACAGAACAAAGATAAGGTCAGATCATTATAAGAAGAAAGACGCCAGTGTAAAATCTTTGACTCAGGTGGATCATAGATAAAAGGTATTCCATCTGCAGAAGTCTGAGAAGATTCCCTTTCAGAATAAATAACAAAGAATTTAGAAGGGGAAAAAAATGTCATAAATCTAATTTCCAAGAAAGCAACCATAATGTGGCTTTTTTCTTCTAAGTTAGAGCAGATTCCAAAATCCTTACTGGTGCTGGCTTTTTGCTGTTTCTGTGCTGCTCTAGCATTCACTGCTTTTGTTCACAATCCAGGCAAGGATTGACTTTATTAATGGATTCAAATTCAGCTTTCTTGTTTAAATTTATGAAGCTCATCTATTTATCCTACCACCATTATCTATGCTTTTGTTTCTCTTTATTAAGGTTAGTTAATCCAGTTTGTGTTTTTCTGAATAAAGTGGGGGCGGGGGTGGGAGGAGGCCTATCATATACCATAAGATAGGTATGAGACAAAATGCTATAAAGGAGTAGTTGAGGTCTGAACTAGATGATCTCTGACATCCCTTACAATTCCAAGGTTTTCTGATTTTGTAAAAATAACATAAGTTGTATAGATTGCCCAAGGTTGATTTTTTCTTCTTACTCCTCACAGAATTGCAGAATTTCACAGTGTTGGATCTCCATGGCTTTCTAGTGCAACCCACGTATGAAAAAGAAGTGTCCACAAAAGAGAGATGCTGAACATGATGGCTACCTAGTCCTATGCCAGAATTTTCTGTATTTAGGGGTAGATAGACTATCTCTGTTTGCAACCTATGAAGGAAAATTAGGATTCTTCTGGATAAAAGTGCTTAAGGTATTACTATTGTTGGTAATATAAAATAATATACTTAGGTTACATGTCAGAAAGAGCTAAAAATCCCTTGGTCTCTCCCAGCCTGTTCTCTTATTTACTTATGATCTTATGATGAACAAAATGTTAAGAAGACTGAAAGCACACGAATTTTTAAAGTATCTTCTTTTTTATTTCCCAACATATCATTAAGCTGTGGATTCACAGGAGCAAAATGGCCTCAGATGATGAGGATATAGATTATGGACTGAGGGCTACATAATTAAACATGTAAGATATCAAGGTAAAGTACCAGAATACATAAAGAGGATAATTTCTTTAGTCAGCAAATGGGCAATAACAGGAAAAGAATTTTTGTCTTGGGATAGTGAGCAGTTGTATAAACATATGATGCAAAGGCTTTTTCAAATAGACATAACATTGCCATATGTTCCATCAGAAAACTGCAGAGGGACTTGGGAAAATCAGAATGATTTAAGATCGCCTATACACATCTCTGCTACCACTTGCTTAGCTGAGCCCAGGCAGCTAAAGGTAAGGAGTGTAGTTAAATGGGGACATGTTGAGAGACCAGAGTGTGCCCCAGAGATTGTTGTGCTGAGATAAAGGAAACTATCAAACACCACTACAGTACTGCTGCTCCCCTTAAAATACAGTCGAGTATGTGTGCTCCCTCTACGTCCTTCAGTACCACGATGCACAGTGGAAGGCTTTCCTCCACATACAAAGAGGAGCCTCCTCACACGGCATAGGAATCAAACTGTAGGTAATGTGTAGCTTCACCTCCCCCTCTCGCATTGCTACTTAACCACTGGAAAAAACAACTGTGCTAAGGGGTCACAGTAACAGTAAAGGCAATAGATTTTTCCTATAAAGGGAGGGAGATAGGTCTCACTATAAAGCAGGCTTGATGGAAACAATTGGGCCTCAAGGTCCACACACATGCCTACAAAATGGTGATGCAACTTATTTTAAAAAGTGAAAAATTCAGTACATCAAATCTTTTGATTTCATGATCTAAGTTCATTTTTTTCACTTAATTGTCCATGTCAATTGTTTTGATTTTGTGGAACTTGAACATAATAGGTCTTTGATAAATGTTTGCTATAATTCAGTCATGAAGATGTAGCCATAATATGAGGTACTGGGGACAATGTGGTGAATCTGAGCCACCCAAAGTGACATGTGAAACAAATTTCCACAGCACCACCAAAAAACCAGGCGGCATGGCTCACTGATACTTTGAATAACTTGTAATTTTATCAGCATTAGATGCTCCATCCAAAAACATTAATCACAAGCCCTCTATGGTCTCTCAACTTTCACCACTCGGGTCTATGTTTACAATAAAAATCCTCTTCTAAAGCTCTATCCAGTACAATGGAGATTCTTCCCTTTTGGTACTTCAAAGACACCATGTTCCATTTTGTATCAGATCATTCGTGTGTTTATTATTTCTCACTCCTCCTATAAAACCTCTTCACTTACATTTCCAGTCACAAAAGACCTTGATGTTGTTTTTCTTGGTACATTTCTTGGATGCAAGGTATCATTGGTGCCTAGTACAGCCTGCTTATACCCATCACTTTATCTTTCCATTTCAATCTTTTTGAGGTGGATATGTTCCATGAATCTTACTGTTAAAGAGCTGAGCTCTGCAGGTAGCTTGGGATAAAGACCCTAGATATTCTTCCAAATTCTATTCAGCATGTTTTTCCCTCTTGCCATTGGACCCCGCTCATTAGCATTCTGATGTAGAGCTTGAAGATAAACATATATATTGATGGATCAAATAAATGGGATGTCTATCTAGCTACATTTCATAATCTGGAATATATAAATATATATGCTTTTATTCCACTTGTTTTTACTTCTATGTATGTATATTATTGTGCATTTTAATGAAGAAACTTTATGGTGTCTTAGGGCTTGATGCAATGAATACAATTTCATCCAATTCAATTGTTGAAATCAATTCAATGCAACACATTAATTAAACCCCTAATGTTTCAAGGGCACTTTGCTAGTGGCTCAGGAAAATATAAACGTTTAGTAAGATGTGTCCTCTACCCTCATGGACTTTATAGGGGGAAAAACATTTAAACAGATGACAATGTTACCCATAAAATATTCCTTAGTGAGGTACAAAACAATGCACTGTATCAGATCAGGGTAGGGGGTATGACATTACTGAGAGAGTTGATCAGGGAAAGCTCCACAAGGAAAGGACCACTTGACTTGAAAGCTTAACAGCTAAAGAAGGATGATGGAGTATAGTCCAGAAAGAACTATCTGAACAAATCACAGAGTTTTATGGCTTCTAGGGTGGCAACAAACCTATGACCCCTTTTATTCCTTGAGCCTGAATCATATTTTGCAACATGATTTTTACCATCTTCCCCTGTTCACCACTGTTGAAATTGCTGAGTATCAAAGTACACATGGGCTCAACTTGTAAAAATTCATCAAGTTCTTCATACACCTTTTTTACCTCTTTACCCTCAGCAACAGATGTTGCCTTCTAAGTGGCAATTATCTTCACGGCATTCTGCTTGTATGCACTCACCATGAGCACTGCAAGATGTGATAAGAAACAAAATTTCGTGGAACAATATTGTTATATGTAGGCGCATAATTAAACCAACTCTGTCAATTTTTTTGATCTCCCCTTCATGGAGAATATCAAAACTTTTCTCATATTTATCTGTAGCTTCTTCATTTGGTTAGCAAGTATTTATTAAGTTCCTACTACATGCTAGACATTATGTACTGAGAATTCAAAAACAAAAATTAAACCATTTTTACCCTGAAGGAATTTGATTCTTTATTTCTTCTTGTTATATTTACAATGAGAAAATGGATAGAAATATAGTTAGGTTCCTCAAGTAGTATGCAAACTCACTATCCATCAGATGAGATTGTACAGTTGAATTAATATTAGCAAACTACCTTGAAATTATGTGATTTTTCATGCCCTTTGTCCTATTTCCCATCATTCTGTAAATAATTCTGCAGAAATAGATGGAGACCAGTTAGCCATTACTTGTTTTTGTCTGTTTCATTGGTTTCATACTTATATTGATGCTATGGTGGTAATCATCTCCTGTCTAATATTCAGGTGTTCTAAGTGGATAGTTAAGGACTTCTAAAAACAAAAGCTGATCTGAAACCTCAGAACATCAGAGTCAGAGCACCTGAGTCAGAGTTGGAGTTAAGCACAAGCTATGGAAGATTTCTGACTTACTCCCTCACAAATAACTGTACTATAATCCAAGTTGCTTCAGACAATCCCCGTTGGTATCTAGATGTTATCACCTCTGTCCCATCAATTAGATTCTCCCCTTTGATCTTTGTAGAGGTATATATGGGTTTCTCCCTACCCCTATTTACTGAAAACAGACTTTTTTTTTAGAAAAGAAATTTCCAAATGTTATTTCTGACTTCCTAGGGTGAAGCCAAGAAGGTAAAAGAGAGAAAGCACTCAGCTGATCTCTCCCAACATTCCCCTCCAAACAACTTTAAAATAATGCCTCAAATTGAATTCTTGAGTGGCAGAGGTAAAAAAGGTCAGAGTGATACATACTTCTAGCCTAAAATAACATAGGAGGTCAGAAAAAGAGATGTGTGACATCAGAGAAGAGGCTGGCCTTAAACCCAAATGGATGAAACACCAATAGTGTGACAAGGTAGGGGTGACAGAAGCAGCAGCAGCTTCAGGATCTCTCAAACCAGAGACAGTAAGGAGGCCTGATGACTAGTCAGAAAGAGATTAGAGGGTACCCTTTTGCTAGCACTGGATGCAGGACCAGTTGCTGTTTGGTATCTGTATTACCTAAACCCACTTCTGGGTCAGAGCTCAGAGGAAGAAAAAAGCATTTTTGGTCAAAAGGATATGGAAGACCTAGACCCCAAGAGATTAGAGACCCTGAGGAATAGTATTGATTACAATCCCTAGAGATCAGGAGCCCTTCCTGGATAACGACCAGAATACAGACCAAAAGAGCAGTGATTACACTTCTCCCCAGATCACAGCAATTTGTAAGGATCAAAAACATCTAAACCATCAGAAGTAGTTCTGAAAACAGCAATGCAAAAAAGCCTGAAGCTTGAGACAGATTCCCTTTACCTCTACACCAGGGACAGAGTCCAGCATTAAGATAAAGTTCCAAATCAAGAAATAGGAAGGAAAAAAAGAGCAAACAACAAATAACAACAAAAAAGAACCTGACCATAAAAATCTATCATGGTAATGTGGAAGATCAAGACACAAACTCAGAAGAAGAAAATGAAGTCGAAAGAGCTATAAGCAAAGCCTCAAAGAAAAGTGCAAACTGTACATAAGCCCAGCAATGATTCCCAAAAGGGGTTAAAAAACTTTTCCAAATCAGAGTGGTAGAGGAATAAATAGGTAAAGGAATGAAAGCAAAAGAAGAAAAATGTGAAAACACAATAGCTTTAGTAAAGAGAGGCACAAAAAATAAAGAAAATAACACCTTTAAAAAAGAATTGGCCAAATAGAAAAAGAGACTTAAAAAAAGCTCACTGAATAAAATAATTTCTTAAAAATTAGAATTGAGTAAGTAGAAGCTAATGACTCTAGAATACATCAAAAAAATTAAGACAAAGTCAAAATACTAAAAAAGCAAAATAGAAGAAGATGTGAAATATCTCATTGGAAAAACAACTGATGTGGAAAATAGGTCTGGAAGAGATAATTTAAGAATTATTGAATTACCTGAAATCCATGATCAAAGAAAGAGACTAGACATCATATCTCAAGAAATTATCAAGGAAAACTGCCCCAATATTTTAGGATAAAATAGAAATTGAAAGAATCCACCAATCACCACCTAAATAAATCCCAAAATGAAAAACCTCATGAACTTCCTAGGCAAATTCCAAAGCTCTATGGGTAAAGAAAAAATACTTCAAACAGCAAGAAAGAAACTATCAAAATACCATGGAGTCACAGGATCACACAAGATTTAGGAATTACCACATCATAGAAATGGAGAGCTTAGAATATGATAGTCTGGAAGGCAAAAGAGTTGTGATTAAAACCAAGAATAATCTACCCAGAAAAACTGAGTATGATCCTTCAAGGGAACAAAATAGATATTTCATGAAATAAAGGACTTTCAAATATTTCTGATAAAAATAAAAAAGACCAGAGCTGAATAGGAAATTTTCTTTTCAAATATAAGACTCAAGAGAAGAATAGAAAAGATAAATCATAAGGGACTTGATAAGGTTAAATTGTTTACATTCCCATATATGAAGATGATACTTGTAATTCCTAAGAACTCTATCATTATTAGGACAGTTAGAAGAATTGTACATAGAAAGAAGGTGAGAGAGTGAGTTGATTATGTTGGGATGATGTTTAAAAAAATGGATAAGCAAGCAAGATGGATGGGGGAATGGGCAACATGTGAACCTCACTCAGATGTAAATTGGTTGAAAAGAGGAGTGTGTGTGTGTGTGTGTGTGTGTGTGTGTGTGTGTGTGTGTGTGTGTGTGCATTCGTGCATGCGCACTCAATTGGTAATAGAAATCTATTTTACCCAACAGAGAAGTAGCAGGGGAAAGGGATAAATGAAAGGGATGCATGTGAAAAAAAAAAGGAAGACATATAAAACAAAATAGTGAGCAGATATAAAACATGTTAGAGGAGGGACAGGATAAAAAGAGAGAATAAATAGGGGGAAATAGGAAGGAGGGAAATGCAAAGTTAGAAATGATAACTGGGAATGGGATGGATTCACCCACAAAACAATAGTAGACAGAAGAGTGGTTTAGAAGCCAAAATCCAACAATATGTTGTTTATAAGAAACATACTTGAAACATAGAGACACAGAGGAAAAGCTAGGGAACAGCATCTATTATGCTTCAGTTGAAGTAAAACAGGCAGTTCTACAAATCATAATCTCAGACAAAGCAAAAGCAAAAATAAACTTAATTAAAAGGAATAAGTAGGGAAACCATATCTTACTAAAGAGAACCAAAGACAATGAAGAACTATCAATACAAAATACATATATGTGCCAAATGGCATAACTTCCAAATTCTTAAAGGAAAGTTAAATGAGCTACAATAGGACATAGAAAGTAGAACCATGTTGGTGAGAGACCTCAACATTTCCTTCTCAGAGCTAGATAAATGTAACCATAAAATAAGTAAGAAAGAAGTCAAGGAGATGAATGGAATTTTAGTTAGACATGATAGACCTCTGAAGCAAACTGAATAGAAATAGAAACTAAAGTATACCTTTTTCTCAACTATACATGACACCTTCACAAAAACTGACCACACAGTAGGCATAAAAACCTTACAACCAAATGCAAAAAAGAAGAAATATTAAATGCATCTTTTTTTCATACCACAATACAATAAAAATCAAATTTAATAAAGGGCCATGGAAGCATAGACTGAAAGCTAATTGGAAACTAAATAATCTAATCCCAAAGAATGAATGGATTAAAGAACAAATCCTAGAAACAAGCAACAATTTTCATTAAAGAAAATGACAACAATGGGACGATATTCCAAAATTAGTGGATGCAGCCAAAGAAATACTTAAGAGAAAATTTGTATTTCTAAATGCATAAATCAATAAAGAGAGAAAGAACAGATCAATGAATTGGGCATACAACTAAAAAAAACTAGAAAAAGAATAAATAAAAAAAATCTCCAGTTAAACATCAGATTAGAAATCCTGAAAACCAAATGACAGATTAATAAAACTAAAAGATTTAAAAAACAAACAAACATTGAACTACTAAATAAAAAAAAAAAAAACAAAGAGGAGCTGGCTTTATTTAAAAAAAAAAAAACCAAACAAGAAAATAGATAACTCATTGGTTAACTTGAGTAAAAAAAGAAAAAAAAAACCCAAATTACTGCGATGAAAAAGGAAAAGGTGACTACACCACCAATGAAGAAAACTGACAAGTGAGATAGATGAATATTCATAAAAATATAAATTGCCCAGATAACCAAAGAGGAAATAGAATACTTTAAAAAGTTTATCTTAGAAAAAGAAATCGAACAACCCATGAATGAACTCCCTAAGAAAAAATCCCCAGGATCAGCTGACCACTAGTCATCTTAATTTACAAGTGAATACTAGCAAATACTTAAGGAACAATTAATCCCAATAATTCATAAACAATTTGAAAAAAAAAAAAGGCCTTCCAAATTCCTTAGTTTTGATACCTAAATCAAAAGAAAGCAAAAACAGAGAAAGAAAACTATAAACCAGTTTCCTTAATGAATACTGATGCAAAAAAAATTAAATAAAATACTAGCAAGAAGAATACAGCAATATACTATAAAGATCATACACAATGACCAAGTGGGATTTATAACAGAAATGTAGGGCTGGTTCAATATTAGTAATACTATCAGCATAGTTGACCTCATCAATAAAAAAAAGCAAAAATCATAGGATTATAACAATAAATGTAGAAAACGTTTTTACTATATACAGAATATGTAAGAAACAAAGGGAAGGCAATAGAATTAAGAGGGGTTGAGAAAAGCTTTCTGTAAAAGATGGGATTTTGGTTGGGACTTGAGGGAAGTCAATAGGTAGAGATGAGGAAGGCGAGTACTCTAAGAATGGGGAACAGCCAGAGAAAATACCCAGAGCTGAGAGACAGAGCATCTTATTTGTGGAACAGCAAAGAGGTCAATGGCACTGGAACATACAGTATATGGATGGAAATAAAATATAAGAAGACTAGAGAAGTAGGAAGGTTTGGGGGAGTTGTAAAGGGCATGGAACACCAAACAGAGGATTTTGTATTTGAGACCTGTCTTTCTGTCTAACTATTAATTAATAAATATATTAGATTAAAAAAAAAAGGAAAAAGTTTTTAACAAAATACAACATACATTCCTATTAAAAAACACTAGAAAACAATGGAGTCTTTCTTAAAACAAGAAGTAATATCTATCTAAAACCAAGAGCAACCATTATGTGTAATGGGGGCAAGTTAGAAGCCTTCCCAATAAGATCAGGGAAAAAGCAAGGTTACCATTATCACCACTATTATTCAGTATTATACTAGAAATACCAGAGATAGCAAAAAGACAAGAAAAAGAAATTGAAGGCATTAGAAGAGGCAATGAGGAAAAAAAATTGCTCTTTGCAGATGATATAATGGTATACTTAGAGGAACCAAGAGAATCAGCTAAAAAATCTAGTTGAAATAATTAACTTCAGCAAAGTAACAGGATATAAAATAAACCCACATAAATCATCAGCATTCCTGTATATTATCAAGAAAACCCAGGAGGGAGTGATAGAAAAATAAATTCCATTTAAATATAAATTTCTTGGGAGTCTACCTGTGAAGACAAACCCTGGGATTATATGAACAAAATTACAAAACACTTTTTCACACAAATAAAGACAAATCTAAATAATTGGAGAAATATTAATTGCTCATAGGTAGGCCTAACCAATGTAATAAAAATAACTCTACCTAAGTTAGTTTATTTATTCATTGCCATATCAATCAAGCTACTAAAGAATTATTTTATAGAGCTAGAAAAACATAGCAACCAAATTCATTTAGAAGAACAAAAGGTGAGAAATATCAAGGAAATCAATAGAAAAAAATGTAAAGGTAGCCTAGCCATAACAGATTTCCAACTGTATTGGAAAGTGATAATCATCAAAAACAACCTGGTACTGGCTAAGAAATAGAGTGGTGGATCACTGGAATAGATAAGGTACACAGTACACAATAGTAAATGATCATAGTTATCTGGTGTTTGATAAACCAAAGATCTAAGATTTGAGGATAAGAATTCAACATTTGACAAAAATTACTAGGAAAGTTGGAAAAAAGTTTGGCAGAAAACAGGCATAGACCAATTTCTCACACAGTATACCAAGATAAGGTTAAAATGGATAAGTGATTTATATATATTAGGTGATACCATAAGGAAATTAGGGGAATATGGGAAAATGTACCTTCAGGTGTATGGATAAGGGAAGAGTTCATGACAAAACGAGAGATGGAGGAGATTATAGGAAGTAAAATAGATAATTTTGGTTACATGAAATGGAAAAGCATTTTACAGACAAAAATTTATCCAAAAATAGAAGAAAAAAAGGGAGAATAAATGCAGGATTTATCTGATAAAGGTCTCATTTTAAATATATAAGGAATGGAGTCAAATTTATAAAAACAAGAGCCATTCCCCATTTGATAAATAGTCAAAGGATATGAATGGGAAGTTTTCAGAAGAAATAAAAGTTATCAATAGTCACATGAAAAAATGCTCTAAATCACTACAGATAAGAGAAATGCACATTAAAACAACTCTGAGATACTGCCTCCCATCCATCAAATTGACTAAAAAGAAAATGACAAATGCTGGAGGGGAGGTATAAAAATTGGGACACTAATGCACTGTTAGTGGAGTTGTGAACTAGCCCAACTATTCTGGAGAACAATTTGAAACTACCCTCAAAGAACTATAAAACTGTGCATACACTCAGACTCACCAATAGCACTAGGTCAATATCCCGAAGAGATCAAAGGAAAGGGTAAAAGATCTATTTGTACAAAAATATTTATAGCAGCTCTTTTTGTGGTGGCAAAGAATTGGAAATCAAGGGGATATTCATTAATTGGGATGACTGAAGAAGTTGTGGTATATGATTGGGATGAAATACTGCTGTGCTATAAGAAATGATGAGCAGGATGGTTTCAGAAAAACCTGGGAAGATTTATATTAACTGATGCAAAGTGAAGTAAGCAGAACCAGGAGAACACTGTACACGGTAACCACAGTATTGTATGGATCATCAATTGCGAAAGACTTAGCTACTCTGATCAAGACAATGACCCAAGAGAATTCCAAGGGAACCAGGATGAAAAATGCTATCCACCTTCAGAGAGAGAGAACTGATGAAGTCTGAATGCAGATTGAAGCATCATTTTTCAATTTTGTTTTTGTTTCATTTTGTTTGTGTTTTCTTTTGCAACATGATTAATATGGAAGTATGTTTTGCATGACTTGACGTACGATTGATATCACATTTCCTGCCTTCATAATGGATGTAGGAGATGTGGAAGGATGAGAGAGAATTTTTAAGTCAAAATTTTTTAAAATGACTAAAATATTTTATATGTAATTGGGAAATAGTGAAATAAAATGATTTTGGGAAAAATAATGTTACTTCTCTGGGTTGCACAGAAACACATGCGAATTATAATAAGAAATCAAACAGAAGAAATGACAAAACACAGAAATCTTTGTGTCCACACATATACAGTCTGCCTTTTCAACTTGACACACTTTTTAAGGTAAAAATAGGATGTAAAGTCTTAAATGGACATATCTCAGACTCATATTAGTGAATGGAAAGACATAGGACAACACTATATCACAGGCTATTTCCTATTCTGACCTAAACCTGTCAAGTGACATCTGGAATCACATCCACAACCCATGGAAAAGAGAAAATAGGTCCCTTGTCCTTCACATGAACTTGACATCTTAATCACTTTGGCCCCAAAAAGTATTTTAAAAACAACAGCATTTCAGGTCTATGTGCCAGCTCACATACAAGGATATAAGTGTAAAACTCTAAGATAATTGTGGGTGTAGGAGTTATTCTACATCTGTGGCAACATTAAAACATTTTGAACAGTAAATCCATTTCTATAGTGCAATATAGGAACTCTGGAATCCTTAGGATAAAATAAGACACTCTAGAGATCACCAGCACTTGCTAACACATTGATATTCTCTTTTAACACTCTGATCTTAAAGGATAATGCTGAGGAAAGATTGGAAATACCTACTCCTAACCCTATTTTTGGCTTATTATGGCCATGCCTGAGCCCTAGTTATCTTCATTTCAATATGATTCCATCATCATCTTGCCTGCTGCTATTGCCTATGCCAGGAACAATGACATGGTAATTATATTCAAAAGGAAATTGGCTTTCTCCTCTGTGTGTTTCTTCAATAACTACTCTTTTCACTACTGCCAGAAATCTAGCTCTGGGCTCTTTTGTCTTTTCTTAAGTGTTTTCCTTTCTGTTGACCTGCTTTGTCCTTTTTTTTCTCCTAATTTGATAATTTTTCTTCCTCTCATTCCCCACCCCCTATAAGGTCACACTGGATACAAAGTTTTTGCCAATGAAGCTTGTCTTTCTTAATCATTGGCCTTCCTCCTATGTCTATTAGATCATGTATCTAAGTCAGACAGTTCATTCCTGTCTGTGTTTGATTAGCTTACATTTTCTTTTTTTTTATTTTAATTTTTCATTTTTAACACAGTTTAAAACAGATAAAACAACTCAAACTTTTGGTCAGGTGATACTTCTTTTTAAAGCATTTACAATATGGACCACAAAATAATTTTTTAAAAAACATTAACCAACTGAGACACAAATAATATTAATGTTGCTAACTTCACAAGCTCTTCACCTAATTGTCTCCACAGTGTTACTAAGAATTACAGGACCCTAACTTATTGTTATTGGTCTTAAGCTATTAAGCCTAACAGCTTAATTTTAGATTTAACCTCGGACGTTCCCCTACAGATAATCTATTATTGAATAGATCTGGTATTAAGCTTACAAACCTTTTGACTATAGGAAATTGCCACCAAGAGTAGGGACGTTGCAGGGATACAATATCACCCCAACTTCATGTCAATTCCAGGCAGGATTAGATTGTCCACTTGCATTCAGTCAGGCTTAAAGTCTGCCAGGTGTCAGTGGGGAAACTGAGTCAGGAGAATCCTACCTCAGTCCATGCTGAACAGCTGCTCTCCCACCCTTCCCATGAGATCACCTTTTGCAGTTCATACCAACACCTCACCAGCTTACTGGCATCATGGATTGAAGGCTCAGATCACCTTTCTTGCTACCCATACCTGGAGTTAGACACAGAAGAACAGTCACTTAATAGTCCCATAGCATCTTAAAATGGTAAGTTCCAATAACCAGGTTTCAAATATGATTATAATTTCACTTTGGCTAAGGAACATCTTTTGAGGCAAGTCTTAAGTGGCTTACATGCCTTTCTATATATGGTCTAGTTCCTGATTAAATAGCAATCATAAAATCAAATTTATCATTAAAACCTTAACTTTTCCATCAATGCCAAATTTTACCCAAGGTTAACTTCCTCTAGGAAATTTAGACTGAATTCTTTTCCCCAAACTAAAGATGTTATTGATTTATTCTCAGTAATTAATTCAGTCAATTGTTTTAATACTAATTGCTTTTACCTCACTTTGTAACATGTTCAATTTTTCTCCCCATCACTCCCCTCCCTCTGCTTCCTAATACCTTGCATTCTGATTACTCCTTCCCTCAATGTACCCTCCCTTCTATCACACCCCATCCTTCCTTATCTCCATCTTCTCTCTTTTCTTGTAGGGCAAGATAAATTTCCATACCCCACTCCCTGTAGTTCTTATTTCCTGATTATATGCAATAAAAATTCTCAACATTCATTTCTAATACTTTGAATTCCAACTTCTCTCCTTCCCTCCCTCCCTCCCCAGCCCCACTGAGAAGGGAAACAATTCAATACAGACTAAATACGTGTTCTTTTGCAAAAGACTTCCATAATAATCATGTTGTGTAATGCAAATTATATTGCCCTCTGTCCTACTCTATCCCCCCTTATTTTTTTCCCTACAATTGATCTTGTTCCTTCTCAAAAGAGTTTATTTCTAGTGACTCCCTTCTCCCATTTATCCTCCCTTCTAACATTCCCCTCACCCCACTTGTCACCTCCTCTCTTACTTTCCTGTGGTGTGATATAAATTTTCATATCAAATTTAGTGAGCATGTTATTCCCTCCTTCAGCCACATGTGGAGAGAGTAGCTTCATTTTTACCCTCTCCCCTTCTCCTTTTTCTCCTCCATTGAATAAGATTTTTATTATCTCTTTTATGAGTTATAGACTGCCCCATTCCATTTCTCCCTTTCTCTTCCAGGAATTTTCCTCCTTCCACTCCTTAATTTTTATTTTATTTTATTGTGTGTGGATATCATCTCTTGTGATATAACACACCCTGTACTCTCTCTCTATCTATGTGTATGTGTGTGTATGTACAATCTCTCCATCTACCCAAATACTGAGAAAAGATTGGAGTTAAAAATATTTTCTTTCCATGTAGTAATGTAAACAGTTCAGCTTTAGAGTCTTTTATGATTTTTCTTTCCTGTTTACCTTTTCATGCTTCTCTTGATTCTTGTCTTGGAAAGTCAAATTTTTCTATACAGATCTGGTCTTTTCCTCAATGAATTATTGAAAGTTGTCTATATCATTGAATGACCATTTATTCCCTTGAAGTATTATACTCAGATTTGCTAGGTAAGTGATTCTTGATTTCAATCCCAGTTTCTTTAACCTCTGAAATATTGCATTCCAAGCCCTTCAATCCCTTAATGTTGAAGCTGCCAGATCCTGTGTTATCCTGATTTTATTTCCACAGTACTCAAATTGTTTCTTTGTATCTGCTTGCAGTATTTTCTCTTTGATCTGGGAACTCTGAAATTTGGCCACAATATTCCTAGGAGTTTCTCTGTTCAGGTCTCTTTCAGGAGGTGATCGGTGAAATCTTTCAATATTTATTTTGTCCTCTGATTTTATAACATCAGGGCAGTTTTCCTTGATAATTTCATGGAAGATAATGTCTAGGATCTTTTTTTGATCATAGCTTTCAGGTTGTCCTATAATTTTTAAATTGTTTCTCCTGGATCTATTTTCCAGGTCAGTTGTTTTTCCAATGAGATGTTTCACATTATCTTATATTTTTTCAAATTTTTGGTTTTGTTTACTAACTGCTTGGTTTAACTCAAAGTCATTCATTTCCCTGAACTCAATTCTCTCTTTCAACGAATTATTTTGTTCAGTGAGCTTTTGAGCCTTCTCCTCCATTTGGCTAATTCTGCTTTTTAAAACCTCCTTCTCCTCATTGGCTTTTAGGACCTCTTTTTCCAATTGAGTTAGCCTCTTTTTAAAGCTATTATTTTCCTCAGCATTTTTTGGTTCTCCTTTAGTAAGCTGCTAACTTGTTTTTTAAGGTCTTCTATTGCCTGAACCCAGTTTAAATTCCCTTTGGAGACTCTGGAGGCAGAGGCCTTGACTTCCTCTGACAGTATGCCTTGTTCTTCCTCATCTGAAAGGATGGGGAGAGACACCTGTTCCCCAAGAAAGTAACCTTCTATGGTCTTATATTTTTTCCCTTTTTTGGACATTTTCCCAGCCAGTTACTTGGCTTCTGAGTTTCCTCTCCACAACCACCTCATATCCAGTTCCACCAAGCCAGCATTGGGGGCTGAGATTCAGATGAGCTCCTCCAAACCCTCAGGGGTTTTCAGCAGGAGCAGGGCTGCTATTCAGTGTGAGATTAAGATCAGCTGCTCAGGAGAGGGCAGGGCTGCCACACAGGGCTCAGTTCCCTCTGGGGGTTTACAATGAGACCTTCAACAATAGATGTGGGCTTCTGCTTGCTTTGGGAGTCCCGTCAGCTGCTGCCTCTACTGATGTCTCCTGAGGAGACTTGAGTTATGGGGACACCCCACTACCATCTAGGCCAGCCAAAAAGACCCTCTCACTGACCTGTGGTGCCTGTGGGTTGAGGGATCTGTGCTGCAGCGGGAGATTCTGTCCCTGAAGCCTGTTCGGATCTGCTGCATTTGGTGCCACATGGCCAAGGCAGGGCTGGGCTCTGCTCCGAGTCTGGGGTGTGCAACAGACCTTTCCCGTAGACCTTTCAGGTCTCTCTGGGATAGAAATCTTCTCCACTCTGTTGTTCTATGGCTTCTGCTCCTCTAGAATTTGTTGAGATTTCTTCTTTACAGGTATTTTATGGGCTGTGGAGTAAGAGCTAAGCATATGTGTATCTTTCTACTCTGCCATCTTGGCCCCTCCCCTTAGCTTACATTTTCTAGCCAATGGCTTGGGTTGAACCAAATTTCAGGCATTCAAGCCCTTCTAAAACACACTTCCCAACCATTAGCTCTGGATATGAAAGCCTTAGACTTTGCCATGCAGCCTCAGTTTTCCATGATTTCCTCTTGACTCTAGCCATGGTCCAGGAAAAAAGCTTTATCGTTGCTCCGTAGATAACAGATACCCAACTTTCTATGTTGTAAAAATTCTTTTCCAGGAGAAAAAAGAGTATAACTATATGAGAAGTAGAAGGGAATGGATTAGGAGAAGTCACACAATTATGGAAGAGTAAAGTTTTCTTTGGTCAAGTTTAACAAATCATCCTAATGTACTATTAATCTCTATTTTTCTCCTTTTACTGCTAATAGATTGCATAATGAAAATCTAATGAGCGTAACTGAGTCCCAAATACAACATGGTAACAAAGTGTTTTGGTGTATCATATATAAAGAAGATGTTTCATTACTGTTACAAAATCAGACTATATAGAGCATAAAAAAGGTGTCTACCTCTCAGAGTTGTTTTAAGGAAAATACTTTGTAAATATTTTCAAAACTATATTCTTTGGGATTTCAGTGATACAACTCCATCCATTCCCTCTCCTACTGACTGATACTAGACTGTAACCTCCTATTGACATTTGATAAAGCTATCCAATGCATTTGGGGACCTTCTTCTAGGTCTTTTAAAATTTCATGGGTACCAATGTAGCCTTGAAAGCAATCCTTCTGCTTTCTCTCATCTCTTTTCAGCTTTTGACACTGGTGACATCTCCTTCCTAGATATTCTCTGACTGGATTTTCACTCTCTAAGGATTGACTGATCATCCCTGGCTCTCAATATCAAAATTTCATTCCCTGTCTACCATGCTCCTAGATGTATTGTCTCTTTTTGTTAGAGTCTAGGTTGAGACAGGGCAGGGACTCTTCTACTCTTGCGTTGTTTAGCATAGTTCCTAGTACATAGTAAACATTTACATGCCTTTTCCTTCTTTCACTTATTCACTACCTCTATCACCCCCACTCCCATATTTTTTGCACCACGAAATCCATGAAATGTCTAAATTCATTTTTAATCACTTCTTTTAGTGAGTGTAATAATATGCCTTCGACAAAAATCTCTTCAGTTCTTTCAAGCCCCCAGTCAGACATCTTAGAAAATTGGAAAGAGAATTTCCTTCTCTCTTTCTCTTTCAACTGACCATAACCTCATTCTCAGCTGCCTTTGAGCAAATGAAATACATAAAGACCAATAGCTCTTTGGAGTTTACCACAATTTTATCTCACTGTTGGCTTTTGGAGACTAGGTGAACAGTAATACAGATACGCTTGTGTGCTCACGTGCACACACACACACAGTAGTAACATACAGAGAGAGATGGAGGGAGGGAGAGAGAGAGGGAGGGAGGGAGAGAGAGAGAGAGGGAGGGAGAGAGGGAGAGAGAGAGAGAAGGAGGGAGAGAGAGAGGGAGAGAGAGAGAGAGACACTTGGAAACAGATAAACCTTGAAATATGTGCACTTTTTTTCTGAGCAGAAAAGAAATAAGGAGAAAAGAGGAGAATCATTCTTATCATTCTTAGAAAACATGAATAGCTACAATCTTCCTTGACTTCACCCCCATCACAGCCATGCTCTCCCAAGATTACATTTAGAGCTCCTCACCACCTTTACAACTTGTTTGACTTTTGTCTCTCTCTGACTTAATCCTCTTGGACAAAACTTCTATGCTTTCCCTCTGTTAGAGAGGGCAGAGGCTGACAGTCCCAGTCTCACAGTGCTCTAAGAAGACAAAAATTAACGAGCTTCCAGTCACAGCTCTCATCTCATTTGATCCTCACAACAACCCTGTGAGGTAGGTATTATCATTTCCCCCATATTATAGAGGAAGATGCTGAGACTCAGAAAGGGAAAGTGACTTGCCTAGGATCACACAGTAGGTATCTGGCAGGATTTAAGCTTTGGTATTCTTGACTCCAGACCCAGCATCGTATCCACTCCACTGTCCACATGTGGAAAAGGGATTGGACTTATTCTGCTTCCCTCCAAAGGACAGAACAATGGGAAGATGTTCCAGAGAGAAAAATTTATGCTTAATGTCAGGAAAAGCTGTGAAAAAGGGAATGATCCACCTCAAGAGGTAGTGGGCTCTTCATCATTGGAGGTCTACAGAGCAGAGACTGAATAGCCATTGGTTGGATATGTTGTAGGAAAGAATCTCATTTCTTCTGTAGAAGTCTGTGAAGTCCTTTCTAATTTGGAGATTCTGTGGCTCCTTTGATTGATCTGTGATCACAGTGACTTGGATAATCTCAATAAAGATAAAGAGGCATCCCCTTCTAGATCTTATTTTATTGCATTACTATGTTTCATGTCCTCCTATAAGTTCCTCACAAGGAACCTGCCAACATGCTGAGAATTTTCATCTAGTCTTCTCATTGTGTAATACCAATGGAGCACATGGGGTATGTGTTTTTTATCTCTTGCTTTCACTACACAATTGGCTCACCTCCTCTTCTGGTCACACATTTCAATTACACCTTTTATGCTATTCTTGATAAAAAAAATTTTTGTTGGTAATATACTACATATTTCTCATACCCCCTAGGGATCTTTCCATTGACAGCAGAGTAACTCACAATCTTAATTCTTCAGAACAATGGGTTCCAAAATTCAAAGCCAAAAAAACAGGTAAAAGGATTCAAAAGATAAGCCTTTGTTTCAAGGAGATGTCTTTAAAAGCACCAAAAAAATTCCCAAAGGCCATCCAGACTGATTTCTTCCTGCTATTCATCTAATCCTAGGACAAGATCATCTGCAGGGTCTAGACAAAATATTGGAGGGGGGAGGAGAGAGTTAGAAAGATGAAGGATTTCTACTGTTCAGAATATGATATTCAGCCAAATGGCAATTCATTGAGTTAGTGCATTAGTGGTGTTTAGTCATTTCAGTCATGTCTGACTCTTCATGACTCCATTTGGGGTTTTCTGAGCAAAGATTCTAGAGTAATTTGCCATTTCCTCCCCCAGCTCATTTTAGAGATAAGGAAACTGAGACAAACAGGGTTAACTGAGTTGCCTAGGGTCACATAGTTAGTATGTATCTGGGGCCTGATTTGAACACAGGTCTTTCTGACTCCACGCCTGACACTCAATGCTCTGTGCCACCTAGCTGTCCAAATTCATTAGTATTTATAGTAATTTTACTAGGACTCTTTATTAGCACTTAGACATAGTAACATCATGGATAAAGAATCAGATTTAAGAAAACCTGGGTTCAAGTTCTACTTTTGCTGTGTAACCTTGGGCATATATAGCTTAACCTCTGGGCAACTCCTTTAGACTATAAATTGCAGAGAAAGTGCTGAACAGTTTTGGTAGTGACTCATCTCTTTGGAAATTCCCTATCTCAATGAAATCACAAGTCCAATGATATCCCATTAATACTTATGTCCAGGACAGAATCTACCTATGGAGAATGAGTTTGAACTAAAATTGAATAGGAAGAAGAAAAAGGACTGGGTTATATTTAGAAAATTGCTGAATGCAATCAACTTTTTTTTATTATGCTATGTTATGGAAATGCTTGTTTTATTCCATAAATTAAATTTTTTAAAAAAGAAAGAAAATTGCTTAATGCTTTGAATAATTCCAAGCTGCTTCTGTGCACAAAAATCCCACATTTTAGTTCACATATTCTCCCAGAAATATGGAATGGGTAGAAATCTTGAAAAATAAAGTCCTGAAAAATTCAAAGTGGTGGATGATCCAAAACAACAGAGGGCATAAGTAGGCATGATAGGCACATGTAGGTATTTCTTTTTTTTTTTTTTTTTGGCAGAGCACTTTAAGATTTATTTTTTATTGTATTTATTTATTTTTAGATTTTGACATTCATTTCCACAAAATTTTGAGTTCCAATTTTTCTCCCCATCACTCCTCTCCCCCTGCTTCCTAGTATCTTACACTTTGATTACCCCTTCCCTCAATGTTCCCTCCCTTCTATCATACCCCACCCTTCCCTTATCCCCATTTTCTCTCTTTTCTTGTAAGACAAGAGAAATTACTATATCCCATAACCTGTATTTCTTATTTCCCAGTTATATGCAATAATAATTCTCAACATTTGTTTCTAATACTTTGAATTCTAACTTCTATCTCTCCCTCCCTACCCATCCCCACTGAGAAGTCAAGCAATTCCAAACAGGCTATATATGTGTTGTTTTGCAAAAGACTTCCATAATAATCATGTTGTAAAATACTAACTATATTGCCCTCTATCCTACCTTGTCCCCCCCTTTTTTATTCTCTCATTTGACCCTGTCCCTTCCCAAAAGTGTTTACTTCTAGTTACTCCCTTCTCCCATTTGCCCTCCCTTCTATCATCCTTCTCACCCCACTTGTCCTGGCCTCCTCTACTTTTCTGTAGTGTAAGATAGATTTTCATACCACATTTAGTGAGCATATTATTCCCTTCTTAAGCCATATATAAAGAAGGTAAGCTTCACTTTTCCCCTTTCACCTTCTCCCTTCTTTCCTCCATTAAACAAGATTTTTCTTATCTCTTTTATGAGTTATAGCCTGCCCCATTCCATTTCTTCCTTTCTCCACCCGGTATTTTCTTCCCTCATCCCTTAATTTTTATTTCATTTTTTTATGAATATCATCTCTTCTCATTCAACTCAACCTGTACTCTCTATGTGTGTGTGTGTGTGTGTGTGTGTGTGTGTGTGTGTGTAATCCCTCTACCTTCCCAAATGCTGAGAAAAGTCTCAAGAGTTACAAATATTATCTTTCCAGGTAGGAATATAAACAGTTGAGCTTTAGAAAGTCTTGTATGATTTCTCTTTCCTGTTTACCTTTTCATGCTTCTCTTGATTCTTGTGTTTGAAAGTCAGATTTTCTATACAGTTCTGGTATTTTCACCATGAATGCTTGAAAGTCCTCTATATCATTGAACGACCATTTATTCCCTTGAAGTATTATACTCAATTTTGCTGGGTAAGTGATTTTTGGTTTTAATCCCAGTTCCTTTGACTTCTGGAATATCCTATTCCAAGCCCTTTGATCCCACTGCTGCTGCTGCCTGACACCAGTGCTGGGGAAACCCCATTCCCCTCTCTCTCAGCTGGGAAAGCCCTCCCCCCCTGACCTTTGGAGCTTTCTTTGTTGCTTGTTGGTTGAGGGATCTGGGACTCTCCCTGCTGGGAATTCTGCCCTAGAGGTTTGTTCAGGTCCTGTTCCTCCCAGTGCTGCATGGTCAGGGCTGAGCTCAGCTCTGCTCAGCATCCTGTGAGATAGACATTTGGTGTTGGCCTTCCAGGTTACCTTTGGCTGGAAACCTCTTTCACTCTGTTTTTCTGTAGGCTCTGTTGCTCTAGAATTTGATGAGAGTCATTTTTACAGGTATTTTGTGGGCTGTGGGGGAAGCACTAGAGTATATGCATCTTTCTACTCTGCCATCTTGGCTCTGTCCCCCAACTTGTATTTCTAACAATAAGTCACCTAAGAGACATCATTGATGATGTATGCTCACCAATGGAAGTGTCCAGTTACATAGTCACCCAGGACACAGAAAGAAGTAGGCCTCCAGAATATTGGGTAAATACTTTGTGGAGAATCTTAGGAAGAAGATGGACAATAGAAAGTTCTACTGGGTTGCAACTGACATAATTAGAAGAAATATCCACATTGATGAGATTGCAAATTCAGTGAAATCCTTAAGTATATTGAGAAAGTAGAGATATTTATCAGTAGTTATGGATGTTATTAAAATATTTGGGGGGGGGGGCAGAGCCAAGAAGGTAGAATAGAAGGACTGACCCACTATAGCTCTCTCCGTAACCCATAAAATAGCCATAAAAAAATAACTCTAAACAAATTCTAGAGCAGCAGAAGCCACACAGCAACAGAGAGAAACAGACTTCTGGCCCAAGACAGCCTGGAAGGCCAACAGGAAGGGTCTATTGCACTAGGCTTGGAGTGGAGCACAGCCCAGCCTGGGCCACGTGGCACATACAGGACTGGAGCAGGCTTTAGAGCACATAATCACAAGTAGCAGCTTTGGTTCCCAGATTTCTCAACCCACAAATGCCAAAGACAGTTTCAAAGGTCAGTAAGAAAGCTCTTTCACCTAGGTAAGAGGAGAGCATGGTCTGGCTCCTGCTCCAGCCCTAGGGCAGTGGCAGCTACTGTGACAGCAGTATCCATTTTTGGAGCCCTCAGCTTAAAGACACCAGGGGAATTGAGCAGCTGATCTGATTCTCAGCCCTGAATGGAGGTCCTGGGGTGAGGAGGAGTGCTGGCATGCTGGAGCTGATGGAGGCTGTGGAGAGGGAAACCTACTTGCAGTTCCAGAGTGCTTATGGTTACTCACAGACCACAGCACAGACCAGGAGAGGAATTTCCCTTGATTGTGCCATCTTGGAGGAACTGAGAACTTACAGATGCCTAGAAATATCTCAGACAGCAACTGCACAAAACCTCTGAAGCCTAGGCTATAACTTGTCCACTTGACAAAAGATTCAAAAGTCAAGTAACTGGCTGGGAAAATGCTGAAAAAATGGAAAAAAATAAGCCTATAGAAGGTTACATTCTTGGTGAAAATGTATTTTCTTCCATCCTTTTGGATGAAGAAGAACAAAGCATACCATCAGAGGAAGACATCAAAGTCAAGGTTTCTATATCCAGAACCTCCACAAAAAATGCAATAGTCTCAGGCCATGGAATAGCTCAAAAAGGATTTTAAAAATCAGGTAAGGGAAGTGGAGGAAAAGTTGAAAAGAGAAATGAGAGTGATGCAAGAAAATCATGAAAAGCAAGTCAACAACTTGCTAAAGGAGACCTCAAAAAATGCTGAAGAAAATAGCACTGTTAAAAATAAGCTAACTCAATTGGTAAAAGAGGTTTAAAAAGCCAATGAGGAGAAGAATGCTTTAAAAAGTAGAATTAGCCAAATGGAAAAGGAGGTTCAAAAACTCACTGAAAAAAATAGCTCTTTAAAAATGAGAAAGGAGGAGATGGAAGTTAATGACTTTATGAGAAACCAAGAAATTAAAAAAACAAAACCAAAAGAAGGAAAAAAATGGAAGATAATGTGAAATATCTCACTGGAAAAAATAACTTACCTGGAAAATAGACTCAGGAGAGACAATTTAAAAATTTTTGGTGTACCTGAAATCTATGATCAAAAAAAGAGCCTAGACATCATCTTCCAAGAAATTATCAAGGAAAACTAATATTCTAGATACTGAACCAGATATTCTAGAACCAGAGGGTAAAATAGAAATGGAAAAACTTCACCTATCACCTCCTGAAAGAAATCCCCAAAGGAAAACTCCTAGGAATATTGTAGCCAAATTCCAGAGTTCCCAGGTCAAGTAGAAAATATTACAAGCAGCCAGAAAGAAACAATTCAAGCACTGAGGAAGTACAATCAGGGTGACATAGGATTTAGCAGCTTCTACACTAAGGGATAGAAGGGCTTGGAATATGGTATTCCAGAGGTCAAAGAAGATAGGATTAAAATCAAGAATCACCTACCCAGCAAAACTGAGTATAATACTTCACGGCAAAAATGGAATTTCAATGACATAGAGGACTTTCAAGCATTCTTGTTGAAAAGACCAGAGCCAAATAGAAAATTTGACTTTCAAATACAAGAATCAAGAGAAACATGAAAAGGTAAACAGGAAAGAGAAGTCTTAAGGAACTCATTAAAGTTGAACTATTTACGTTCTTACATAGAAAGATATTTTTTTAACTCATGAGACCTTTTTCAGTATTAGGATAGTTAGAGGCAACATACATACATATATGTGTGTAGATGCATGCATGCATACACACATATATAGGTGTATATGGATACATATGTGTATATTATATGTGTGTAAGTATGTATATGTATACAAGTGTGTGTATGTGCATATATGTGTGTGTATATGTATATACATATATGTGCACATACACAGACAGAGGGCAGAGGGTGAGCTGAATATGAAGGGAGAATACCTAAAAAAATAAAATTTGTTCTTGAATAGAATGTATTAGGAGTAAGAAAAAGGGAGGTAGAATGTAGCAAATCATCTCACATAAAAGAGCAAAGAAAGAAGTTTTACAATGGAGGGGAAGAGGGGGAAGATGAAAGGAAATAAGTTAAGCCTTACTGTCATGGGATTTGGCTTAAAGAGGAATAACACACACTCAATTGGTTATGGAAATCTATTTTACCCTGCAGGAAGGCAAGAGGGAAGGGGACAGTAGAGGGAAGATAATAGAAGGGACAATCAGAAACAAACACTATTGTGGGAGGACAGGTCAAGGGAGAGAATGGAATAAATGGAGGGCAGGATAGGACAGAAAGAAATGTGATTAGTCTTTTACAACATAACTATTATGGAAGTGCTTTGCATTGTTACACATGTGACCTATACTGAATTGCTTGTTTTCTCAATGAGGGTGGATGGGGAGGGAGGGAGAGAATATGAAACTCAAAACTTTAAGAAAGAATGTTAAAAGTTGTTTTAGCACGCAACTGGAAATTAAGCTATACAGGCAATGTAGTTTAGAAATCTAAACTGCCCTACAGGAAAATAGAGGAGAAGGGGGATGGAAGAAGGGAGGGTAATAGAAGGGAGGACAAACTGCAAGAAGGTGTGAATGGGGTACATGGTGTCCTGGGGTGGGGAGTACAGAGAGATGGGGAAAAAATTTTGAATTCAAATTCTTGTGGAAGTGAATGTTGAGAACTGAAAAATAAATAAATTGTATTAAAAAAAAACTTTTTCGTAATTATTCCATACACGATATTTCCAATTGCTTAGTATCCTCCCTTCTATGCCATATCTTGAAAACTGATCCTTCCATTCTTTCAAAATTGAGACACCTTCAGGAAAAATTTCTTTTCTGTACATTTGGTCTCATCCAGCCTTTCTGTATTGTATCTTCTTTAGTGGCACATGCATTTCCACATAGAATAAAGATAGTACTGAGCAGTTAAAATAAATATGTGGGGGTTTCCTTGTCATCAGTTATGAGAATGGATCTACACAGAAATGCTGGCATATATGTTCAGGTTCTCCTTCTCCCCATTTCATCTGTAAATGCTCTTGGAATTATTTGGCTTAGCTGGGTGTTGCACCAAGTTTCTTCAGACTTATTTCCCCTTTCACTCTTATTTGCTACTCTGTACAATTAATCCTATCCCATCCTCCCCTCTGATGTTTTTCAAGTGACTTTGCATGATAAACTAGTGTTCCACTTGGGTGTCATGATTCTCTGCTTGGCAAGTGTTTGCTGGCTGATGTGAATTGAGGATTCTTTTGGCCTTCTTGTTATGATGTTCTGTTCCTAGTCCTTGTCCATGCTATTTCCTGTTTTCATCCTTTGCACTAGCTATTCCTTATATTTGACATGTTTACTTTCCACTCCACCACTTTTAGAACCCCTGGTTTCCTCCAATAATCAGTTTATTCATTATCTTCTGCAGGAGGCTTTTTCTGGTGCATCCAGTGGCCAGTGGCTTCCCATACATACAAGGTTTGCTTGTGCTTGAGTTTGCTTGTGTCTCACATATCACTATATATGTACATAGATATTATCTCCCCCAAGAAAATGTTAGCTCTTTAAAAACAGAAGCTGTTTAGTTTCTACCTTTATGTTCTGCATACTTAGCACAATGTCCAGCACATGGCAACTACTTAATATTGCTGATGGATTGATTTTTTTCTCAGATGTCTAAATGAATTATGTTGGAACTGTCACAGCTTCACAGTTTTCTCCTCCATCCTTTCCCCTAATTTGGTGTTGATTTTGACCTTTGCTTTAACTGGTTGATCCCACAGAACCCTTTCTGAAATGACTGAATCTGTACTCACTTATTTTTCGTCCCTTAAAAAATAGCAATTCAATTTCTTGTGATATCCTTCGGTGTTCACCATATCCAGAATTTTATTATTCCCTTCTTGAGGAAATTATTGGTAACATGCAATATTAAGGCTTCCAAGGAGCCAATAAGCTTTTTTCTTCTTTTATTTCTTAGCAATATTTCCCAAGACATTTTTACCCATCTCTTGTTCTCACCTTTGCATGAAAGTTATTGAATACCAAGGTACATGTTGACTATATATGGAGATTCTTTTCATAGTCTTTATTAAATGTGCCTTCCTCTTTATTGCTTATGACAGGTGTTGCCATCTAATCATCAGGTGTCCTCATAGTGGTCACAGAATCACCAAATCTCAGCATTGGAAGGCAACTCAAAGACCCTAAAATCCTACCTATACTCACCAGAAAATCTCCCCTTGTAATACCCCCAACAAGTGATTGTCCAGGCTTCACTTAAAAATGGGGAAGCCACTACTTCTGAAACTTCCCATTCTACTTTTCAATAGCACTTTTAGGAAGCTCTCTTTTTTTTCTTTGAGCCAATATCTGTTTTCTGCAGTTCTTCCCTCTCTCCTTTTTGTCTCTCCTTTCCTCTCTTCCCCCCAATTTCTAGTTCTACATCTTGGGGCCAAGAAGAATAATTCTATCCCCTCTTCCACAGAGCAAATGCTTGAAGACAATTATGATATGCATCATAAAATTTTCCTTTTCAAGGTAAACAGAGCCAGTTCCTTCAACTGATTGTTATATGCAGCCATGTTCTGGTAAATGTCTTAACAATTAGTTCGGGGGGGGGGGGTGAGTGGGCAGGAAGAAAGCATATGCACAGCCCACTTTAAAATTTAATACTAACACTGAAAATTTAACAATCAGCTCTAGCCTATATGAGCTGGCTCCAGCATACCCCTGTTTATATGTCAAACTTTCAAGACTCTTCACCAATCTGGTTACTCTCTGAAAGTTTTCTAGATTTGTCATGTCTTTCTTAAAATGTGGTACCCACAACTGGATTATAATAGCATTCAACAATTACCTCCTGTTTTAGAAACAATTCTTCCCTTAATGAAACCTAAGATCACATCAAGCTGTTTTGGCTGCCATATCAAATGGTAGATTCATATTGAGTAATTCATCAAACTCCCATGGGTTTTTTTGATGAACTGTATGCTTCTTCTGTGCTACACTTGGGAGATTTATTTTAGTATAATAATAATAATACTTGACACATATAGCACCTACTATGTGCCAAGCACTGTGATAAACCCTTTACTAACATTATCCCATTAGATCCTCATGACAGTCCTAGGATGCAGGTGCTATCATTGTCCATAGAAGATTTTATATTTTACTTCAATAGTGATAAATCTATGATCTCACTGATACAGTTCTTGCTTCTGAAGGTTCAGACTACAGCCTATTCATGCATGTTCTCTCATCATGAGCAGCACCTTTCTCCATGTCTCCCTAGAAATGCTCCCGAGGCCCACTACACCCTATCCCCAGCCAGTGTACTGATGGACTTTGTCTAGGTCTCTTGACCTTGTGTAGATATCAGTGAATATGCAAGCTGCCATCAGTTAACCCTTACTCTTACTCTGTTAACTCTCTTTTTCTAGTCACACATTTACTTGATGATATGTTTGATTTCACTTCTGTGCAATTACTTCTTAGTAAGCTGCTAAAGAGTCCTTATGCCCATCCTCTATATGACTCTTTGAGTGACTTGGAAATGCAATTCTTCAGAGGTTTTGGAATTCTATGATTCCCGACCACATGGTATCATCCAAAGAATACTGATGAAGTTGAACCTTCTATTAACTGAGAAATTGCTGAATATTTTGTGGCATATAAATGTGATGGAATACAATTGTACTGTAAGAAATGATGAATGGAATGGTTTCATAGAAACCCAGGGAGACTTGTATGAACTGATGCAAAGTGAAGTGAGCAGATCCATGAGAACAATTTATACTGTAACAACAGTATTATAAAAATAAATGACTTTGAAAGAGTTAGGAACTCTGATCAATGCAATGACTAACAACAATTCCAGAGGAAACATGCTACCAATCTCTTGATTAAGAGGTGATGAGCTCAGAGTACAAACTGAGACATTTATTTTTCAACATGACCAATGTGGGAATTTGTTTTGCTTAACTATATATATTTATAACAGGAGTTTGGGTTTTTTTCCTTTCCCAGTGGGACAGCAGGGAGAGAGGAAAAGGCAGATCTTCAATACAATAAAATAAAATCTAATTTAAAAAAGATAAGCCTAAGTATTATTCTAAAAAAAAAACTAAAAAATGTAAAGAATTCAGAAAAATGGAAGATTTTTATGAACTGATACAGAATTAAATAAATAGCACCAAGAAAACAAAATGCACAATATCTAAAATAAAGTAACTGAAAAGGTCACTAAAAGGAAGTTAAATGCTAAGGAAGTTTTAAAACCAATGAAGTCCCCAAAGTGAAAATGAAGATATTGAAACACATCTGTTTCCACCCAGTTAAGAGGTGGGAGACCACTAAGACTATCCTAGGTTCTGTTTATTGTTAGATACTGTTTTGATATCAGAATTTTTTGCTGAAAGAAAGCTTGAGATGATGGTGTTATAAAGATAAAAGGCATTAATAAAACATTGCTAAAAGAGATAGACCTTTGTCTCAGGGAGGTTTGAAGCTATTAAAAGCACTGTATAATTTCCCAAGTGCAATACAACACAAGTTCCTCTTCCTATTCCATGCCCAGTTTTCATTCCATTTGCACTGTCTATCTATGGTATGTGTAGTTACAAATGAGCTGCATGGGTTATTGCAGCTGTATGTCATGGTCTGAAAAATAGGTTTCTTTGTCATGGTTTTTTTCAATAATAAGTGGATAGTTAGGCTAAGCAATTTTGAATCATTGTGGATCTCGTTTAGAAGACTACGTCCCAGAGCTTAATGCAATTAGTATAATGTCTTCTCCAAATAGAATCACCTAGAGAACATTATCCATGGGAACACATCATTTATGACAGTGACAAAGTACATAAACAACTCCCTGTTTATGTCTCACTTAGTATGTCTTTGGCTCTTCATCATCTCTAGGATCAGATATATTCTTCTCTATTTGGCATTCAAAGCTCTTCCCAATCTAGACCCAATTTACATTTCCAGCCTTAGTATACCTTATTTCCCTTCATACACTGGGCTTCTTTCTATTCTTCATACCTAACACTTCCAGCTCCCATCTCCATATCTTTGCACTAGCTATACTCCATTCTGTCTCTTAGAATCTCTAGAGTACTTTAAGACTCGACCTGAGTACCACCTTTATATGAGCCTTTTCCTGAACCAGGGGTGGGGAACCTGTGACTTTGAGGCCACATGTGACCCTCTAGATCCTCAAGTGCAGTCCTTTGACAGAAGGGTCCTCATGTCTGTGCCACATGTGGCCTTGAGGCTGAAGGTTCCCCACCTCTGTGCTGGAGTCTACCCCACCCCCATAATAACAACAATAAGAACTACTGTGTATCTAATGTGCATGTAATTTCTTTTCATAACTGTATATACACAGATTTGTCTACCCCCATTAGAATGTAAAATCCTTGAAGGCAGGGACTGTTTTGCTTTTGGATTTGTATCTACAACACTTAGCACAGTGCCTGACACATAGTAATCCATTGATAAGTATTTCTTGATTGACTAATGGATCAGAAAGTTGCCAAAGTTATCTCTGCTGTTACAGCTCTCTAAAACTCTTATATGGCTATTGGAGGAGAGACTTAAAGGAAGCCTTTTGCTCTACCAAACTAAAAGTTATTGTTGTCTTTTAATAGTCAGCAGACCCTAGGCACTATGGGAGCTTTTATTCTCTGCCCCCTTTCAGTCAATTGTGTGATGTGGTCTACTATGGAATATTGTTTGTGAAAACCTGCCTGCTTTCTTATCATAACATCAGGAAGGATGCCCTTGATACATCATAAATTGTTTTCATAAATATCCTTAGTTATTGATACTTTCACAATTGCCTTTTTTGGTCATAATAAAGCTGGTGATTTTTCCTGAGCATTTGACAGCTTTTAGATGTCTTGAAACTTGATCTCTCAATGCCTTCATAATTGTATTATTTCTAGCATGGACCACCTCTGCGTATACTTGGTCTAGTGCAACGGCTTTCCTCATCTTTGTTTTCTTTAATGCCATTTCTATTTCCTCATGAGGCACATCAGAGACTTTACATTTCTTCCTATTAAATTTCACCTTATTAGATTTGGCCCAGTGTTCTAGCCTGTCAAGATCTTTTTGGATTCTGACTCTGTAATCTAATCTGCTAGCTCTCCCTCTTAGCTTGGTGTTATTAGAAAATTTGATATAAGCACGCCATTTAGCATACTACCTATGCCTTTATCCAAGTCATTGAGAAAAATATTAAATAGTAGAGGGACAGGTATAATTCTCTGGGGCACATCACTAGAGCTCTCTTACAACTTAACATGGAACCATTAATGACTACTCTTTGGGGCCTGCCATTAAGTCAGTTCCAAATACAGCTAACTGTACCGTTGCCTAATCTGCTTTCTTCCATATTTTCTGCTAAAATAGCTTGAGAGACTTTGTCAAATGCTTTGCTAAAATCTAAATAAGCCAGAGGTGCAGCATTGCCTTCTTCCAGTCTAACAATAATGTTTTTAAAAGAAATGAAAGTAGTCTGTCATGGCCTGTTCTTGAGAAACCATGATAGGTCTTTGTAATCACTAGATCATTTTTTAGATGTTAATTTTGTGAATATTTATTTTATGGAGGCACCAATGTATAATATGTACAGTAGTGGTGTCAAACTCAAATATAATTTGTTGTTTGGTCATGCCTGACTCTTCATGACCCCATATGGAATTTTCTTGGCAAAGATACTAGAGTGTTTTGCCATTTCCTTCTCTGGCTCATTTTACAGAGAAGGAAACCCAAGGCAAATAGAATTAAGTGACTTGCCCAGGGTAACACAGCTAGTACATATCTGAGCCTAGATTTGAACTCAGGTCTTCCTGACTTCAGGTCCAACATTCTATCTACTGTGTCACCCAACTGTCCTTTCAAAATAAAACCAGGTCATTAATTCATACATAATGATCCCTTAGTTTTGACTCAGCTTTGAAACATATTATCTATGTTTTACTACATTTTTATTTATTTTGTTAGATTATTTCCCAATTATATTTTAATTTGGTTCTCACCACACTGGGGAGTGTTGCAGGCCATGACAGGAGGTCATGTATTTGACTCCTCAGGTCTAGACTAGACCTGGAGAAAAGAAAATCTGGATTCAAATCCTGCCCCTGATATCCTAGATAGGCATGTGTGACTCTAGGCAAGTCACTTAACTCTTCTGAATCTCATTTTTCTCCTCTATAAAATGTGAACGGTTATAATCACACTTACTTCACAGGGTGGTTATGAGAATCCAATGAGACAACAGATATAAAACGTCTACAAACCTCTAAAGTACCATTTATGTGAGTTACTATATCATTCCCTTGATAATGCATACTAGAATTTTTCCAGAAATGAAATTAAAGTTACTAGCCTATAACAAGCAGACTTTATTCTGTTGCCTCTTTTGTTTTTGTTTTTTTGGAAAGTGGTACAGTTGCCCTTTTCCAGTCAAAGGATCAGGAGATCAAAGATTCAGAAATAGAAAAGCTCTTAAAGTTTATAAATCTAATCCCCTTACTTTATAAATGAGGTATTGTGGGCCCAAAGTCACACCTTTAGTTAGTGGCAAAGCTGGAATTCATACCCAAGTCCTTTGATTCAAACCTTTTGCTCCTTCTATGCCACAAGAATCACCCCTTATGTCATTATAATTATTCAAAATCTAGATTCCAAAGGTAAGTCTTTCCTTACATTATCACAGTAAATGTGTGTGTGTGATGGTTTGTGTGGGTATGTTGCTGTCCAGGTCTATTCTCAATCTATCCACATGTCTTCCCACATTTCTTTGAATCTACTTGGTCATTTTTATTGCACAATATTCATGCACTATCCGTTGAATCATTTCCCAGTTATTTGAACTATTTTGTTTCCAGTTCTTTGCTACCACACAAAAAAAAGTCTCTATCAAAGTGTCACTATATTTTGGTGCATGTGGCCCTCTTATTTCTGTTGCTGGTCTCCTTGGGATTTATGTCTACTTGTAGGATCACTGGGTCAAAAAGGGTATGCTCCAAAATCTTTCCAAGATCATTGAGAATGGCTCAGCAGTCACATCTGACAGTCACTTCAGAATCCTGTAAAGTCGTTAGTCTTGTGGTGGATGAAGTTCATCAAGGGCACTTACATGATGCCTTTCTATGTCCCTATTTATCTTGGATTCAATCATTTATTAGCAATATTGGTTCTTTCTTTTTGCTTGTGCAAAGCATAAGTTTTACAAAGTAGGGAGACCATGAAATGATGTTTCTTGTTGGCTTTGGATAGATGATGAAATAAACTCTCCCAGCTCCTTTCTATGGCCTTTCCAAAGAGAAACAATAAGCCATCCTGATGTAGCTGCAACTTCCTTTTATCTTTTGGTTCCATTTATAGTGAGAATATCTATGTCAATATGAACGATTTCCTCTGGAAGTATATTAATATCAACAATATTTTAATCAACAGTCATTGGACAAAAGATCACACCTTTAGAGCACCAAGAGTTAAATTCACATTTTGTTGTTGTTCAGTCATGTCCAACTCTGTGACCCCATTTGGGATTTTCTTGGCAAAGATTCTGGAGTGCTTTGTTGCTTCCTTCTCCAGCTCATTTGATAAATGAGCAAACTGAGGCAAACATGGATAAGTGACATGCCCAGGGTCACAGAGCTAGTAAGTGTCTGAGGCCAGACTTGAACTCAGGTTTTCATGACTCCAAGTCTTTTGCTCTATCTACTGTGCCACTTATCTGCCTTAAATTTGTGTCTATATGTTGTCTAAAAACTGTGCAATTGAAGCAGGCAAACTGATAAAACTTTGTACCTCCTTCTACCACAAAACTAGTGGCTGATGAATGAATCTCTCTCTCTCTCTCTCTCTCTCTCTCTCTCTCTCTCTCTCTCTCTCTCTCTCTCTCTCTCTCTCTCTCTCACTCTCTGATGTTGAATTTCTAAGGAGTAACCACTAGGACCCAGAAAAATTGTTATCAATCCATATGTGCATTTTTATCTGGCTTACTCTTTTTTCTGACTGCTGGAAGTATTTTTTCCTTTGACCTGGAAGCTCTAAATGTTTCCTGGGGGTTTTCACTTTGGAATATCTTTTAAGAAATGACTGGTGGATTCTTTCTGTTTTCACTTTACCCTCTACTAGATCTGGGAAGCTTTCATTTACTTTTTCTTGAAATATGATGTCAAGGATTTTCTTGGGGTCATGATTTTCAGGTTGTTTAATCATTTTTAGGCTATCTCTCCTTGACCTGTTTTTGGGGTCAGTTGTCTTTGATAGTATATTCCATGAATTTTTTCTGCTTTTTTTCATTTGTTGCAATCTTTTGATTTTGTTTTAAAATTCCTTGTTGTCCCATGGAGTCTTTTCTTTCTGTGTGGCCCATTCTAATTTTCAGGAGTCTCATTCTTAGATAAGTTTTACTATCATCTACTCAGTATTAATTCTCTTTCCTATTCTTTCTGGTATAACTCTCTTTTGATTTAATGTAACAGTTTGTGTCCCATGCTTCATTTCTTGCAGATATTCTTAAAGAATGATCTTGTGGCCAGGTCATTCTTATCTCTGAGTTTTATTTGGAAGTGCTACAAGAGTTAGTCTCTTCATCTGGGACCACCTCTTTAAGGTTTTGTCAATATATTACATTTCTTCATAAAAGTAAATATTTTCTTTTCTTTACTCATATCTCTAGCCTCTATTTCTGGATTGGGGTATGTGTGTGTGTGTGTGTGTGTGTGTGTGTGTGTGTGTGTGTGTGTGTGTGTGCATGCAGATGTACACACATAAGCAATTCAGTCAGACTCTGATTCTTCCTCCCCTCCCCACCATATTCTTGGTAGTGTGGGCGAGATTAGTCCCACATATTATGGCTAAGACTAGCTTGTCCCATGCAGGAATTTCTGGGTGTTGGTCCAGTCTCTTGATGACTTAGCTTAGATTTTTACCTCAGCCCCTTCTCTGTCTCCTTTCAAAGTTCCAAAATCAGAGTTGGCTCCAATCAGATGCTATCAATTGTGCTGATGGCAAGCTTCCTCTCTTGTGAGATCTGCTTTACATTCAAGGTACTTCCCTGGCTATCTTTTTCCTGCTGATATTATGATGAGGGCTGCATGGGTGCTAGAACGTCTGGGCATCAATCTTGTCCTTTCTGTTATTACAGTTTTGGCATGATCTGCCTGGATTCTGGGTTGGACACAGGCTACATTTGAATGCTAAGTTGAGCATGAACTGCCTGGGTGCTGATCTGACACTGTCTCCTGCTGTGATAATGGGCTCCTTGTGAGTTGTGCCTTCTGCCTATCCTGGTTTGCCTCCTCTCAGAGCCTTCAAAACTTTCTGAGGTCTTTTTGTACAGTCCTGAACTGGATGGGAGATCTTAGCATTGTTTCTCTGGTTTTCTTTGCCATTGTCCTTTGGGATACATTTTTAGATCTTTCCTGGGGTATTTGTGAGAGATCTGGGCTCTTCTAGTTTCTCACATACTTCTAGAAGCCTTCAACCAGTTTCCTGTAGATGATCATCTCCAGATCAAGTTAGAAAGCAGAAAGAGGCTACTGCCAGCTTCATGTACAAATCTGTCCAAACTTGGGCTCCACTACAACTAAATGACACAGTGCACTGGACCTGGAGTCAGGAAAACTTAAGTTCAAATACAGGTTCAGATACTTACTACCTGTGTGACTATGGGCAAGTCATGTAACCTCTGTTTGCCTCAGTTTCCTCATCTGTAAAATGGGAAAAATCAGTAACACCTACCTCACAGGATTGTTGTGAGGATCAAAAGAGAAAACACATGTAAATCACTTTATAAACCTTAAAGTGTTCCATAAATACCAGTTATTATGATAATTATAACTTTCAAGCATCCAGAGGCATAACCCAGTAAAGCATCAGACAATGACATGAATGTGGTGCTGCTATTATTGAGAAGCTTATGTGGTGAAGTAGTAAAAGAATAGGTCTCTGAGTCAAAAAGACCTGGGTTCCAATCCTACCTACGCCACATACTTCTCGTATAAATCGGGTCAAGTCCCTTAACCTCATAGTCCCTCCAGAAAAATTCTCTGCGATTATAAAGTCCAGAGAAGATGCTGATCACAGTATTTCCTTAGTAGGACTTCACTGTCTTAAAGAAATCACAGATTCAGTCTTTCCCCTATTATCCCTGCCCCCAACCAAAAGTAGTAAGACCCAAGAAAACAAACTCTTAATAAGTTATATAAAAAAATAAACAAGGATGCAAAATATTTTAGAAATCACTTTTGAAAATTATTTAATATTAAGTAAGAAAAAAAGAAAAAACTTCTGCCACAAAGCAGTAATCTTCAATCTATGACTGGCAAACAACACTCATGAAATATCAACTCTGTGTAAGGCACTGTGTTAAGATCCTCAAGTGCCTAAATTCTACTATAGCTTGTTAAATTAATTCTTATGCTTTATATATGTGTATTTACTTTCCTACATTCTGCAATGCTTGGTTCTTAATTTTCCCTGGGTTTTTCCTAGTTACTGAAAATAGGTATTTCTTTCCTCATCAAGCCCACAAAAGTTTTTAGTCTAGTTATACTACCCAGCAAGATCTAGCCTGAATAGTTGACAATATAAATGTGATACAACAGGGCTTAGATATTCACTTCTGCATCATCTATAATGGACAAGTCTTTTCTCTATTAGTGAAAAAAATTATTTTGCTTCTTGACTAAGTATAGTAAAATCTTTCTTTTTCTGAATAGAACTTAACCTACCAAAGAGCCATACCTTTTCACCACCTGATATTTTGTTTTTATCCAAATTGGGGGTCAACATGGTGAGACTTCCTTTTTATTTACATTGTAAATGTACATTTTCTAGAAGTTCATTAACTTAAAGAAATGGCCTTTAATAAAATTATGACTCTTTACTTGCCAAGTCCCTGAATATTTATCATCTAAATGACTGCTTCTTTAATTTACTTAGCTAGTCATATGACTTCTTTCTTGGCTCTCAGTAAAGAACAGAAAAAAAATGACCCCAAAAGTAGGTTCTTGGATCCATGGAACTGAAACCTGAAGGAGAAAAGATAATAGAGTCAGGAAGAAGACATCTGCCTCAGAAGCTCTAATGAAATCTTAAATGCTTAGCACCAACAAGGAATGAATGATGAGATTTGTAAACCACAAATGTCACCTTTGAAAATTTGACCCCCAAGCTTCTAACTGGAAAGAATCATTAAGGATGGGGTAAGTTTGTCTAAATGTCTTTGCAAAGCCCCATCTCTTTGAATATTGGATGGCCATTCAGTTGAAAAATATTAGCATGCTAGTCCTTCAGTAATTCCCATTAACTATGGGAATCCTTTGTGGATTATTGCATTAATGAGGAAGTCACTGCCAATATGGGGTCTGCAAACAGTAGAGTATGTCTCCGCTTCATTTCTTTTGACAAGTGTAGCTCCGCTTTAATTATTTATGCTCCTACACCACAGCATAGGAGTGCTCAAGAATATTTTGTATGTGTAATGAAGTTTTAGTAATACGAGTCCTTACTCTATCTGTCTGCGATTAAAGCTTCACCGATGAGTGGGGTAAGAATTTTAGGTTTTGTGAATTAGTGAACTGGGAATTAGCTAAGTTCCCTGGACTGGAGTTCTAAATAATACAATGAAAATAAATATCTACAAGTGCAATTCAAATTATTTTTCCAAGCCCTTTAACAGCACTCAGAAGACTCCAGGTGAACCACAAGGAAAATGATAAGAAGCAAATCAGCTAATGATCATACTTATGATGGCAGTGCTGCTTACCCAAAACCCCATGACTTGTCTACACAAGCATCATGAAGTGAACAGAGGCAACAAAGTGGAACAAGAAGACGAGAGTTTTACTGGGCCAGAGTAATCTATCCAGAATGGTTCTACATTAGTCACGTTCAAGGAGCGCTTGCTTATCTCTCCCCTTCACTTTGGGTGGGCAAAGAAGTTGTTTTAAAAGTACTTGACCACAGATTTTACATTCATTCATTCTCCTCTCTTCTCTCTCCCTGTCCTCTTCTCTCTTTTTTTCTCTTCTTTCCTCCTCTCTTCTCTTTCTCTCTCTCTTTTCCTCCCTCCTCCCCACTCTCTAGCTTACACTAAGCAATTCCAGCAGCATGGCTCCCATTTTCCCCCACCCTCAGATATGAGCATTTTTACCATTTTGAAATTACTTTGAATTGTTTTTCATATACTGTATATGTATTTAGTTGTCTAAGTATTATGTCCTTCTAATAGAATGAACTGTACTGCAGACTCCTTGAGGACATAGACCAATTAATTTTTCGTTTTATATGCCCAGTAACTAACACAAGTCCTACGTTATAGTATCCTACCAACTAACGCAATTCCTGGCATGTAGTAGGAATTTAATAAATGTTTATTAAATTGGCCCCAAATAAACAAGGAGTGATCTATACTCCAATGGGTCCCTGACAAAGTAAGTGTTCTTAATCCTTTGTGTTGTTGTTCAGTTGTGCTTGACTCTTCTTGATCCCATTTGGGGTTTTCTTGACAAAGATACTGGAGTGGCTTGTCATTTCCTTCTCCAGCTCATTCGACAAATGAAGAACTGAGACAAATAGTGTTAAGTGACTTGCCCAGGGTCGCACAGTTAGTGTCTGAGGCCATATTTGAACTCAGGAAGGTGAGTCTTTTTTTGCTTTAGGCCTGGCACTCAACTGTACCACTGTAATGATTATTTAAATGGGAAGATCTTTCACATTCATTAATAGGCTCAAGGGACCTGTTTAAGTCACATGGAAGCCTGAGTCACATAAGTCTAAGTCACATTGAATAGGAAGGAGTAGAACAGGAAGTGGTGGAGATAGAACAGAGCTGAGAGCAAATTTGGTCAGAACAGTCAGAACTGAGGGAGAGAGAAGACAGACAGCTAGGCCTGTGAGTGTTTGTGGGAAGACCCTAGCAGGGGGAAGGCTTGGGCATGGTGTTGTTCTCCACATTGTTACTATGCATAGATTTTTGTTACTATGATGGATTTGGCTTTCTGGTGTCTGAATAAATGTTTTGGTTCTGTCTTCCATGTGGAGAATCTGTTGTATTTTGCGATTCAGAATTGTACTGGTATATTCATGGCCACTGAAAGTGCTATGAATATCACACTGGCGCTACAAATGGCAAAAAGGATGAAATAGTGAAATATCAGACCTCTATTTGGAGGTAGGAAGGCTTTAGAGGAAGAAATGGATGTCCCAGGGTGGGAGGATTTGCCTTATTCTTCCCTAGCAAGAGAACAAGCTAAAGGCACAGGGCTTTGTGAAAACTGGGAACCAAGACTACATAAGGGAGAACCCACAGACTTAGAAAGATATTTTCAGGGAATACTAATAGAACCTGGGAAAGAAATGGCAGGGGTTTGTAAGAGAGGCTGGGCCTTGCTAACAAGCTACCAAATTATATGTAAAAGCAGAGACAAGGCTCAAGGAGAAGGCTCGGATGGCAAGGGAGTTCACTGGTTTGCACGAGAGGCTTTTTATGCTGCAGCATTCAAACTTCCCTTTAGAAAAGCAAGCTGGAGGGTTTCTGGTGGTAGAAGAAAAAGCTGTTGTTAGTTCAGCTCACAAAAAGCAGCAAAAAAGCACCAAGGGAAAGGATGTGTGGACAGCTTCTCAGGCAGAAGCACAACAGGAGAATCAAGGGAGGCACACTGTGTTTAGGGAGGTAACTGAGGATTTTACTCAATAGAAGGTCACAGATATTTTGAGTCAGTTCACCCAAAGGATGGGAAAATCATTGGTACATTGGATGGTGAGAATCAGTGAAGAAGATAAATTTCCTTGAGAGAATAAATAGCCAGTGAATTCAAAGTCAGAATAGATTGAGACGAGTTGTTTACTGCTATTGAGAGCAGGGGAAGATTGTGGAAGAATCGGTGGCATTCCAACTAATGAACTATATAATGTATCAAGGAAAGAAACTTGATAGTAGATTGAGCAGGGAGATGAGAACTGTCTCTGCAAATCCTCCTGAAACATTGTATCCAAATTCCTTACACCTACAGGGAGAATGGGAGATTGGCCAGGCCCCAGCTCAGGTTAAAGAAAGTATACGTCAAGCCAGAACGATGACTCCAAGACTGCAAATTAGAAAATAGTAACAATAGTGAACTAGGCTTTGATAATGGGTTTATGGACTCCAGAAGCATGGCTAACCCTGTATCTACCCTGCTTCTGGTTATTGTCTCCTTGTTTCTTTTTGGCTTTTTGTCCCTTCACGTTGTTTGTCAAATTTGTTTTCTGTAGACTTAGTACCCTCCACCTGCAGGTGCCTGATTGCTTAAGTCAGATGTCACCTCTTGTCTGCAACCATGGTGTGTCACCTCTGGACCTGTCAACCAAGCTCCTGATGTCAGCTACAGAACTGACTTCTTGGGACAGCTCTGTGTCCAGTCTCAGCAGGAAGTAGCCATGGAAGAAGAGACCCTCACTCTTTGCCCCAAGATTTTAGGTCCCATTTGTTTGAGGGGGGAGTGATGGTGTGCTGAAGCCCCACTCTGAGAAATTGTTTCATGTGCTTATTTTGTGTGATCTCTGTTACATTGTTGTAAAGTTCTGTTGATACCAATTGCCCCACCAACCTATATAATGAATATGAAAAATCTTGGGGCTGCATATAATGGTCATTTAAATGGAAAAAGCTTTCCCATTCATTAATAGGCCCATGTGATCTGCTTAAGTCACATGGGATCTTGAGTCACATGAGTGTAAAATACATGGAACATGAAGAGGTGGAGCAGAAAGGATGGAATAGGAAGAGGTGGAGTTAGAGCAGAGCTGAGAGGAAATTTGGGCAGAGCAGTCAGAACTGAGGGAGAGAGAAGAGGCAGACAGCTAGGCTCATGAGTGTTTGTTTGTTTGTGGGAAGACCCTAGCATGGAGAATGGTGTTTTCCTCTGCATTGTTACTGTGTATAGATTTTTGTTACTATAATGGATTTGGCTTCCTGGTGTCTGAATAAATGTTTTGGTTCTGTCTTCATGTGGAGAACCTATTGTATTCTGTGATTCAGAATTACACTGGCAGATTCATGGCCACCGCAGGTGCTGTGAATATCATATTGTTGCTACAGCCACCTAGCTACCCTATTCACAGTCCCTACATCCATCCAAACCCTACACTAAGCTCACCAAGTCATGTCATTTTTCTTTTTTTTCTCTTTTTCTTTTCTTTTATTTTAAATTTATTTATTTATTTTAAGTTTTTAACATTTATTTCCACAAAATTTTGAGTCCCAAATTTTCTCCCCATCTCTCCCCTTCTCCCACCCCAAAACGCCAAGCATTCTAATTACCCCTACCACCAATCTGCCCTCCCTAGTAACATCCCTCCCTTCCCTTATTTCTATCTTCTCTTTTGTCCTGTAGAGCAAGATAAATTTCTACATCCCATTACCTGTTGTATGCAAGCACAATACTCAACAGTTGTTCCTAAAACTTTGAGTTCCAACTTCTCTTCCTTCCTCCCTTCCCACACATCCCCATTGGGAAGGCAAGCAATTCAATATAGGCTATATATGTGTAGTTTTGCAAATGACTTCCATAATAGTCATGTTGTGTAAGACTAATTATATTTCTCCCCATCCTATCCTGCCCCCCATTTCTTCTATTCTCTCTTTTGACCTTATCCCTCTCCAAGAGTGTTGACTTCTAATTGCTCCCTCCTCCCATTAACCTCCCTTCCATCATTCCCTGACCCTGCTTATCCTCTTCTCCCCCACTTTGCTGTATTGTAAGGTAGGTTTTCATACCAAAATGAGTCTGCATTTTATTTCTTCCTTGAGTCCAATGTGATGAGAGTAAGCTTCACATTTTCCCTCTTACCTCCCCGCTTTTTCCCTGTATTGAAAAGTCTTTTTCTTGCCTCTTTTATGACAGATAATTTGCCCTATTCCATTTCTCCCTTTCTCCTCCCAATATATTCCTCTCTCACCTCTTAATTTTATTTTTTTAGATATGATCCCTTCCTATTTAACTGACCCTGTGCTCGCTCTCTCTCTCTCTTCTCTCTCTCTCTCTCTCTCTCTCTCTCTCTCTCTCTCTCTCTCTCTCTCTCTGTGTGTGTGTGTGTGTGTGTGTGTGTGTGTGTGTGTGTGTGTGTGTGTGTATGTGTGTATAATCCCATCAAGTACCCAGATACTGAAAAAAGTTTCAAGAGTTACAAATATTGTTTTTCCCTGTAGGAATGTAAACAGTTCAACTTTAGTAAGTCCCTTATGATTTCTCTTTCCTGTTTATCTTTTCATGCTACTTTTGATTCTTGTGTTTGAAAGTCAAATTTTCTTTTCAGCTCTGCTCTTTTCATCAAGAATGCTTGAAAGTCCTCTATTTCATTGAAGGACAATTTTTTCCCCTGAAGTATTATACTCAGTTTTGCTGGGTAGGTGATTCTTAGTTTTAGTCCTAGTTCCTTTGACTTCTGGAATATCATATTCCAAGTCCTTCCATCCCTTAATGTAGAAGCTGCTAGATCTTGTGTTATCCTGATTGTATTTCCACAGTACTTGAATTGTTTCTTTCTAGCTACTTGCAATACTTTCTCCTTGACCTACTAACTCTGGAATTTGGCTACAGTGTTCCTAGAAGTTTCTCTTTTTGGATCTCTTTCAGGAGGTGACCAGCGGATTCTTTCAATATTTATTTTGCCCTCTGGTTCTAGAATATCAGGGCAGTTTTCTTTGATAATTTCATGAAAGATGATGTCTAGGCTCTTTTTTTGGTCATGGCTTTCAAGTAGTCCTATAATTTTTAAAGTCTCTTCTGGATCTATTTTCCAGGTCAGTTGTTTTTCCAATGAGATATTTCACATTATCTTCCATTTTTTCATTCTTTTGGTTTTGTTTTGTGATTTCTTGGTTTCTCATAAAGTCATTAGCCTCCATCTGTTCCATTCTGATTTTGAAAGAACTATTTTCCTCAGTGAGCTTTTGAGCCTCCTTTTCTGTTTGGCTAATTCTGCTTTTGAAAGCATTCTTCTCCTCATTGGCTTTTTGAACCTCTTTTGCCAATTGAGTTAGCCTATGTTTAAAGGTGTTGGTTTCTTCTGCATTTTGGGGATCTTCTTTAGCAAGATGTTGACCCACTTTTCATGATTTTCTTGCATCTCTCTCATTTCTCTTCCCAATTTTTCCTCCACCTCTCTTACTTGATTTTCAAAATCCTTTTTGAGCTCTTCCATGGCCTGAGACCATTGAATATTTATTTTAGATGTTTGGGATATAGAAGCCTTGACTTTTATGTCTTTCTCTGATGGTAAGCATTGTTCTTCCTCATCTGAAAGGATGGGAGAAGATATCTGTTCACCAAGAAAGTAATTTTCTATAGTCTATTTTTTTCCCTTTTTTGGGCATTTTCCCAACTAGTTACTTGACTTTGGGGTCATTTGTCAAGAGTAGGGTATACTCTGGGGATCTGTAAGATCTCAGTTTCTCCAAGGTGGCATAATCAAGCATGTACACTGGTCTGGGAGCAACAAGAAACTTTTGTGCCCAGGATCTGTGAGTAGTAGAGTTTCCTCTCCACAACCACCTGGCCTCCAGTTCCACTAAACCAGCACTGGGGTCTGAGATTCAGATAAGCTGCTCAATTCCCCCAGGGGCTTTAAGCAGTGGCAGGGCTACCATTCAGTGTGATATAAAGATCAGCTGCTCAATTCCTCCTAGAACATTAGGTGGAGGCAGGGCAGCCACACAGAGCTGAGGTAAGGATCAGCTGCTCAGTTCCCCCAGGAGTTTTAAGCTCCAACAGAGGAAGCCAGCTGCTGTGGAAGCTGCTGCTGCCCAATGGGCCTTCTGCCACTGCCTCCTGAGGCCAGAGCTATGGGAAGACCCTGCTCCCTTCTCGGCCAGCTGAAGAAACCCTCTCACTGACCTTTGTCACCTGTGGGTTGAGGGATCTGCAAATCGTTGCTACTGCTGCTGGAAATTCCTTCCCCAAGGCCTGCTCAGGTTCTCCTCCTTTCTCCTTAAGGCTCTTTTGTAGTCAAATTATACTCTTTATTGCTTAAATATTTCTAAATAGTTACAACATAGGATTAACCATGACAAAAGATCCCTTTGGAAGAATAGGAAATATCATAAAATAGATATGTAGGCTAGCACCTCAAATGTTGATGAAAATATTCTTATGCATCAATACTCTCCTTAGTTATTCACTTATAGCTCTACTCTTTTTTCTCCTGTGAGTTTTCCTGAGTACTCATGTTTAGTGACCAATCAAGACTAATTCACTTAAACCCCCAGTCAGGTGGAGAATATCATTTTGGGCTATGGACAGACCCTTAAGAAACTCAAACCAGATGAGAAAGAGAGAGCCAATGATGAAATGGACCTAGCTCCCACTTAGCCTTGAATTATGAAAGGTGACCCAAAGATGCTGGACTAACATGATAAAATGGTTCTATTAAAGCTATCTTCAGTGGCACATGAGAGTGGCCGTTTTGAACAGCTGTACAAATAGAAGAACAAATAATTCTGCTAGGGGAATAGAATGAATGAAAAATATAAAACAGAAAAAAAAAATACACTTTAAGTTCCTGGAGCTGCCAGATTGAATTTTATTGCAAACCAGTCCTCACCAGACACTATTATAACTACAAGGTCAGTTCTTGTTACATCATGGCCTAATCCAACCAAACTGAAAATAGAGGGGTTTAATGGAGAGAAAAAGTTCTTTAATGAAACTAGTGCTGACACAGGAATGTGTTCAGTCTTTATGTTAAACACTAGAACATAAGCTTTGAATAAATTATTAAAGATCTTTATCCACCAGTTAGAGAACTCAGATTTGGCTCTGTCTACCATGAATGGAAGCCCTCATAACCTACCAGCCAGTATAAACCCTTTCATTTTCCTGATAACGCCACTTGCCACACCAGTCATTTGGACAAATATTCTAAAGTTGTTCTCACAAGTAGGGCATGTGCTTCCATCTATGCAAAAAGAAAAATGGACTTAGCATACAGAAAAAGTCATTTGAGTTTGAAAGTGAATATTTACATTTGCTTTACAGTACTTTGAACATAGAAAGGCTCATAGTTTATTCCTGAACAATAAGTCAATGAAGTTCCTTTTGGCCAAGTGATCATTACTAGGAACTTACGTGCTTTTTTAAATTGAATTAAGTTGAGTTAATTAAATTAAATTAAATTAAATTGAGCTAAATCATAGAAACTCCAAATTGAAAGGGACCTCAGAAGTCATCCTGGCCAACCTGTACCTGTCTGCTGTGATTTACTCAATAAGAGGTCATTCAGCCTTTTTCTTTACTCTCCTTACTAGATGGGGAGCCCACTTATTCCTCAGGGTGGCCCATTCCTCTTTTGCATCTCTCTGATTGTTAGGAAGCATTTTCTTATCTCAAGACTAAGATTGTATGTCTCCTATGGTATGCATTAAAGTTATCTTTGCATCCCACTCAGACAGTTCTGTACCATACACAAAATAAAAATAAATGTTTGCAGGGATTTATACATGATCAGGTAAAATGTCAATCTGTTTTCACTGGATTGTTTAATGTATTTTTATCTTCCTTTTAAAAGACAAATAGGCAACTAAGTAGTGCAGTAGAGAGTTGTGAGAATTATAGCCAGAAAGATCTGAGTTTGGAGCTTGTCTCAGAGATGTATTAGCTTTGTAACTCCAGGCAAATTACTTATTCTGTCTTTCAATTTCATCTATTAAATGAGAATAATAACAACACCTACCTGATAAGGTTGAGGATTAAATGAGTTAACACATGCAAAGGGTTTTGCAGACTTTGAAGCCATACAAATGCTAACAGCTAGGCTGCACAGTGGATAGAATGCCAGGAAGATTCCTCTTCCTGATTTCAAATCTTGCCCAGACACTTACTAGCTATGGGATTGTGGGCAAGTCACTTAACCTTGTTTACCTCAGTTTCCTCATCTGTGAAATGAGCTGGAAAAGAAAATAACAAGCCACTCCAGCATCTTTGTCAAGAACACTCCCAATGGAGTTACGAAGAGTCCAACACATCTGAAAATAACTGAACAACCAAGTGCTATTATATTAGCTGTTACCAGAAAAGCAAGTTTCTGCAACCTTCCTTAGTAGTCTAGTCTAACAAGTCAATAGCCTCAATAAAAATGTTTTTACATTAAACCTGAATCCTCTTATTTTGACCTCAATAGAGAAAGAAAATAGAATTGGCCACCACACTTCCTTGAGCATAGGGTCTGATCATGATACCCTTCTACTCAATAAACTGCATTGGCTCCCTGCTACTTCCAGGATCAAATACAAACTGTTGTTTGGCATTCAAATCTCTTCACAACCTAGGCCCCTCCTACCTTTCCAGTAGTCATATACCTCACTCCCCAAAAGGTGCTTTTTGAACCATAACACTGACCTTCTAGGTGTTGCATAAATAAGACTCTCTGTCTCTCAGGTCTGGCATTTTCTCTGCTTGTCCCCCATTCCAGGAATACTCTCCCCTCCTATGTCTGACTACTGACCTCTCTGGCTTCCTTTAGGTCTCAACTAAAATCCCACCTCTTATAGAAAGTTTTCCCCAAACCTTCTCGATTTCAGTGCCTTACCTCTGTTAGTTATTTCTTAATTATCTTCTATATAGTTTCCTTCATATATATTTGTTTAACATTTTGTCTCCTCCATCATGATGTAAGTACACTGAAGGCAGAGACTGTCTTTTGCCTCTTTTTGTATCCCCCATGTTTAGCATAGTGCCTGGAACATAGTAGGCACTTTATGTTGCTTGACTGATTGTATCTGAGTTTTTCATATGTGAAGACTTTGAGGAGATCACGCTTCAGCCTGTCTTCTCTGAACTAGAAATCTGATTGGATGAATGCCACTTCCTCCTGGAATTTAGATGTCAACGATGGATCACTGGAGCCACAGACACTAACAGTGGTGATGGGTCTGGTGGGCAATCTTGTTCTCACTCCTAGAATACCAGCATTATCCAGGCAGTAGAATAGAAAAAACAGACCTAAGAAATCTAGACTGTTCATTCCATCTTTGCCAAAGGGCCTCTGAAAAACTTAAGCTAAGTCCCTTCATTGATCCATGAGTCAATGTCTTTCCCTGTAAAACTGGGACAGTTCAAAGGATCATGGGACCATAGATTTAGAGCTGGAAAGGACCTCAGAGGTCATCTGGGTCAAACTCTTCATTTTACAGGTACCACAGTGGGGAAGAAAAAAAAAAGACCTATGTCTATAAACTATGACTGTACAAAAGAAACTGCAGTCCTAAAAAACATTATTATTCCTCTAATCACAACTTTCTTTCCATCTCCAGGGCACTTCTCTATTTTTTTGTGTTCCTTTCATTCCCCTCTGGCCTAGCGCCATGCTCGCATTACCAGTGCCACATGTTTACATTAGAAACCTAGACCTTTGGGTAATTTCTTTTCTCTCTTCTTACAAATTACCACCCCATGCTCAAAACATTAACATTTCCTCCCACATTTATTCATTATCCCCTTAAAGGTTCTAATATTTAAAACCAAATTCTTTACCTGAAAAATAGTAAACAGAGCAGAGGTGTTCCTGAAATGCGATGTAGGTTTGGCATAGTAATATAATTACATAGATTGTGTATTTGTAATTTCTTCTTTCATTTATGTACGTATTCAATTTTTACCTTGTTTCCTATATTACTGTAACTATGGAACACGCTTATAAAAATCTGTCAAAACAATACAAAACATAAAGCCAATGCTGACTTGACAAGCTAGTTCAGCTGTATGACTTTCTTAGTCTCTTCTACCATCTTCCAAGGTCCTTGGTCCCCACAAGGCTTTCTAGGCTGGACCTCCTATTGTATATCCTGAGCTGTGCTGAAGGGAAGGAAAAGAGATGGGGTTCCTACACCTGTCTTTTAATGCAGGGATTCTTCTGATACATCTACTTCCCAGAACATATCTAGAAAGACAAAACTGGGGGAAGTTTCTTTGTGGATCATTCACAGAGGTAGTTAGTTAATACATTGGCCTTGCTGTTACAGCACTGACCTTGAAGTTATGGAGACCTGGGTTCAAATCCTCCCTCAGAAACTTATTAGTGGTGTTGACCTTAAGCAAGTCACTTTACTTCTCTGAGTCTCAGTTTTTTCATCTGGAAAATAATGGCACCTGCTTCACAGGCTTGCGAGAATCAAATCAATTTAAGATGCTCTCTGTAAAATCCTTTACAAATCGTAAAGTGCTAAATAAATGTTAGCAATTTATTATACTCACTCAACGTCTCATTCCTTGGGATTGGCACCCCGTGTGGCTGTAAATATCATAGAATCACAGAATTTTAGAGTTGGAAGGCATCTTAGCTATTTATATAGTCCAAACTAAAGAATTACAGACCCAAGAAATGGCAATTTAACTTCTCCTTGAAAGCTTCTAATTCTAGGGGAATCTACTACCTCTATAAGCAGCCAATTTCACTTTTATACAGTTCTGATAGCTAGGAAAATCTTCCTAACAGCAAGCCCAAATGTGCCTCTATGCAACTTCTACCCATTGTTCCTGGTTCTGCCTGTTGGGGCAAAAGAAAGCCTAAACCACATGACTGCCCTTCAAGTGTTTGGAGACAACTATCAGGCTCCCTCCCTGTCTTCTCTGCTCCAGGCTCAACATCTCCACTTCCTTCCATGGAACTTCACGTGACATAGAATCAAGGATCTTCACTAACCTGATTGCTCTCTAGTTTATCCATATCTTCCTTAAACTGTGGTACCTAGGGCTGAACACAATGCTCCCGGTGAAATCTGATGAAGGCAGAGTACCTACAGACATCACTTCCTTATTTCTATGAGGAATATCCCTTTAAATGCAGCCTAAGAACCTACTAGGGTTTCTTGGCTACTATGTCACTGCTCACTCATTTTCAGTTTGTAATGCAATAAAACCCCTAGGTCTTCTTCAGAAATTTAAATTTATATAACACTTTAAGGTTCACAAAGTACTTCCCACTCAAACGTTCTTATGGAGTATAATAATTATCCCCACTTTACAGAGAAAGAAATTGAGGCACAGAAAGATTAATTGACTTATCCAATAACATAGTTAGTAAGGGTCAGAACTAGGATTTTTAACCTACGAGGATTCTTCCTCCCTGATTAGACTTTTCCTATTCCAAATATGGTTCTCTTTCTACTGTTTACCACGTCGTGCTGCTTCTCTTTATTTATTAGTTTTGTGAATATGGGCAAATCATTTAACTACCCTGAGCGTTAGTTTCCTTCTATATAAAATAGAAATAAGAATATTTGCAATGTCTTCCTCATAGGGTGGTCCTGAGCTGGGTGGCTATTAACGTTAGAGAACTATTGTTCTAAAACTGTGTTTGTTTGTTTTTTTATGCTTCCATATTTGAAAGAATCTTAAATGTCATCAACATAGATACTTCTTCCATTTGGTGCAGATGACAACACATGACTTCTCACCCAGACTTGTTCATGATTTCTCATGGATTTTCTATAAAGTGATCTATCCAAGGTGCTGAAGGGTCTTTATCCAGATCTTTTCATCATTCACTGGTGTTATCTATTTGTTATCTGTAACTCTTACTAAATGGCTAATCTACCTCCTTTTCCTGATTCTATTTTCCTTCAGTGATGTCCCTTATACCCCTTCCTGCCTATAGGGTATCTCTGGAAATATGCTTCCCCCTTGTAACCGCTAAGCATGTGTATTTGTCCTTCTGGTCACCCACAACTTTGGTTTTTCAGAGACTGTGGTGTTACAAGGTGCATGGCCATATAGCATCACGGAGAAAGCAGCTTGAGATTGTTAAAAGAATGTCATAATTTCTCCAACATACTTTGGCCCTCATTATTCCTCATATTCAATTGTGAACCCACTTCTTCTCTAGCAGCTATGCCAATCCAACATATACATCATGATGTTTTAAACCAATGAACCAGCCATGTATCAGCATACTGTAGTTTTGACATCTGAATATATGGTCTTGACATTTCTTTTTAGTTTTTATATCCTATAAATTGATCTTCAATGATCATGAATAGCCTGGGGGAGGACTTGTGGTGCCCTGGAGTTTGATACAACCAGAAAAATATTTATAAACAGGAACATACAAAATATTCCTTTCACCACGTATCAAGAATCTCTCTTCCATTTGGACCTTGCACAGAACATCCACCATGACAGTGACAAACACCTTTCATGAGCATATATCTCCCCATTTTATGCCTCACTTGATGTTAATAATCAGTGGGTCATTGAACAGAATTGTCTCTGTGGTTACATTTATCAAGGAATCTTATATGGTCTTAACATATGCATAAGAAATTCCTTGATAGAGGAGAGCCCTTAAGACTGAGTTTCACTCTACTCGATCCTTTCTTATAATAAGGAAAAATAAATAGCAGAATCTTATATTGCTGCCAATTTGTGTGACTGCGAATATATAGTCTGTTGTAGAAAATAATTTATGTAAGCCAGAGTGTTCCCTTCCAGGATCCCCTCAGTACGTGTACAGATAATTCTTACAAAGATTTGTAAAAGTCAAGAATGTAGCCACATAGATTTACAATTATTGATGTTTTTTCAATTACTTTTTTGAAACTTTGAGTTTCTTTTTCTTGCATTTATATCCCTAGCACTCACCAGAGTTCCTAGCATACAGTTAGTGTTTAATAAATGCTTCTTTCCTGCCTTTTAATATAATTCATGATTTTTCTCCTCATTCACCATGTTTCCTTCCTTCTCATAAATATTTTTTTTAAATATTACCTACAAAATTGTGTAACCCCTTTAGTGTGCATTTGGTCTTATTCAGCTGCTCTTTGCGAGTTCATTTTCTTAAACGTCATTTTCACTTCTTTGTATTGCACTCCAGAGCCTGGGGTGTGACAGTCCATCCATGATGGTTCCACTGTCACTGGTGATGAAATGAATCATTGTAGAAACACGGACAAACTTGTGCCTTTTCCATTGACTTGTTCTCTTCTCACTAGTTTAATCTAGGAATCCTCCATCTCTATCATAGCTCATTTGGATCACGTTTCAAGTTTTCTGTAGATTTGTTTTTACTTCCACTGATTTCCACTGGTTTATGATGGAATACTACAGGTAATCTTCTGCTGTCAACTTCCATTGTTGTTTTACAAATAAGTTTGCATTCTCTACTAAGGCAGCTGAGTATTGCCCTTGGCTGCACTGTCTCTCTGCTTGGCAAGGAATGAGAATCAAGTGTTTGCTGACTAAGTAGCTTAGAGACTTTTTTGACCTCTTTGTGGCAAATGTTTTGCATCAGTCAAATTTTTTCAGGAAATGGTGAAAACCAAGGTCAATATTTTGGCCTTTTATTTTCCATTTCCTACTTTTCTGCATCAATGGATCATCTGAATGGGTCAAGTTGAAGCTAATTCAGTTTCTTCTCATTATCCTTTCTTTCAATTCAAGGTTAGTTTTGGCCTTGGTTTTAACTCATGGATAGTCTAATTGCACACAGACAATTTATTGTAATATGATTCCCACTTCAGTAACTAGTGATTCGTTCTGGGCTTGCTGTGTCTGATGCCTTCTAACTCTTTTTCATGAGCTATAGTCACGAGGTTTTTGACCCCCGATGTACCTATCCAGCCTTATTGCCCATTACACATTCTATCACCCAGCTGAACCAGCCTCCTTACTATTTCTCCACACTTGACTTCCTGTCTCTATGCCTTTGCTGTGGCTATGACTGAAACACATTCCCCTCTCACCTACAGATATTAGAATCTCTAGTTTGCCTCAATTTTGCCCAAGTGCCACCTTCTACATGAAGCCTTTCCTTAGCCATCTACTCCTACCTGCCTCCCTTCCCTCCCCCTAACAATCACATTGCATCTAATCTGCATTTATCTCTACAAATACATCTTGTCTCCATTATAGGATATAAGCTCTTTGAGGGCTGGGTGTGTCACATGTTTGTCTTTGTATTGCCAGCAGCCTAGCATCATGGAAGGAGCACTGGATTTGGAGTCAGGGAATATGCATTCAGATTCCATCTCTGCATCCTATTGTACCTCATTTTTTCCCTCTCTAAGATGAGAGGGTTGAACTACAAAACACCTAAAATACCTCCTACCTGTAAACCCGTTATCCTAGCAATCTCTACACTGTTCCTAGAAGGGTTCCTGATTGAAAGAAACATCCTGATAGTTCTCATCTTTTGGTCTCTTTTTCAAATATCAGATGAATAAATGATTGTTGAAATGAATTAAAAGGCATTAAAGTCCAGTGAGATTTCCCGAGGCATTCAAGGTTAGTTTTGGCCTTTGCTTTAACTAGTAAATGGTCTAATTGCACACAGATAATTTATTGTAATATGACTCCCATTTTAGTAACTAGTCATTCATTCTGGACTTGCTGTGTCTGGTACCTTCTAACTCTTTTTCATGAGCTATAGTCATGAGGCTCTTACTTGTGAAAGGATCATGACTACTTTCTTAACTAATGTTCAAGTGTTTACCTGTGATCCTCAAGGGGCAGCTAGGTGGTACAGTGGATAGAGCACCAGTGCAGGAATCAGGAGGACCTGAGTTCAAATCTCACCTCAGACTCTTGCCACTAACTAGCTGGGTGACCTTAGGCAAGTCACTTAAACCCAATTGCCTCATCCTGGGTCATCTCCAGTCATTCTGATAAATATCTGATCACTGGATTCAGATGGCTCTGGAGGAGAAGTGAGGCTGGTGACCTGCACAGCTCTCCCTCACTCAAAACAAAGTCAAGTGCAAGTCATGTCATCATTTCTCTGATGGCATTGTCTTCTTTGGCAACTTTGGACCAACACACACACACACACACACAGTTATGACTCTCAAGGAAACAACTCCATGATACAGGAAACTCATGAGGGGTTTTCCTTCCTCCTGTCTCACAAATGTTTACTACCGCAAAGATAGCCTTATTTCCTTCATTGCAACCAAAACTCTAATTATTTAAAGGAAATGAGGATTTGAGTATAAAAACATGGATTGCCATGAAGATGTTACATTAAATAAGATGTTAAAAATTAACACTCACCAAAAAGAACTGCTGACTGGTTAAATAAGATTGCCTCATTACGGGGCCAGAAGAGCAGTTCTAAATTATTCCTAAGCTTCAGAATGAAATTCTTATTTTTAATTTTTGTGGTTCAGGAAATACAGGGACAGAATATCCAGAAAATTGGAAGCCTTCTGTGTCTTGTCTGCCAGAGGCAGCTTCTGAGTAAGCTTTGTCCAGGATGCCAAAATTCCTTAGCACTTAGAAAGAGAAAGTTCTTAGTTAAACTACTGTGACCCTTGAGTTCCTAGGCTTCAGAAGCTGTAAATACCTGCCCCGTAACCATCTCAGCTCAGGCAGTAATGAAAATAATAATAATCCACTAGAAATAGAAATAGGCCCATGTCTTCCTTTGTAGTCAAAGATGGAGGTAAAAGTTGGAGACACTATGCTGCTTTATGGTTGACAAAAAAAAAAAAAGACTGTGCTTGGTCTCATAAAAAGAACTAGAGCATAGCCCAGGAAAATGTAGATTACTCAGCACTGACAACTGGAAAAGAAAACCAAAAATAGTCTTTTTATTTTTAAAAAAAATGGGGAATGGGAAGAGAAATATGGTTCTGGATATCACAAAAAGAAAAAGCCCACAGAAAACAGCAGCTTTAACTTCCCATCATCTAGTCGATTCTAACTTAGGAGCATTTCTGGGGGAAAGGAGGAATGTGAAAAAAAAAAAATCTGCTCTAGAGACTATCCATGAAACTTGTCTGTCAGTAAACTTCTACCCCTTCTCCCACTTAAAAGTTTTTCCCCACAATTCTTATGAAAAAAACACAAATGTTCTGAAAATAATTACTGAATTTATATGTCTATGTTTGATTATGAATTGACTGAAATTCCCCTTCTCCCTTCAGTGTTAAATAGATTAATTTAGGCTTGATGTAAGAGACATTTTTCTAACAATAAAAGCTGTCCAAAAATGGAATGAGTTGGGTGTGGAGGGATTTTCCCTCCTTAAAATTGAGGGTGAATGACCACATGTTGAGTATATTGTACTTTTGGGCCTGGTTTGACCTACAAGGTTGCTGAGACATCTTCCAATTCTCCACATTCTGTAGTTCTGAGATTTTAATGATAGTTCCATTCATTAAGCAGCTGGCAAAAAAAAAAAAAAAACAAAACAGAACAAACCACCTTAAACCTTGGCGAAGCCTTTTATTACATTTCCTTCAACACAGAGTAAGTTTTCTTGTGTATTCTTAAGCAAATACCTAGCCTTTCTGGACTTCGTCTATACCTTCATCTATAAAATGATATTGTATTAAATGACTTCTAAGCTCCTTCCACTTCTAAATCTATGATCCTATGACCTATAACAGGGTAGCTAGGTGGTGAAGTGGATAGGGTGCCAGGCCCAGAATCAGGAAGACCTGAGTTCAAATCCGGCTTCAGACACCTACTGGTTGTGTGACCCTTAGCAAGTCACTTAACCCTCTTTGCTTTAGTTTCCCATCTATAAAAATGACCTGGAGAAAGAAATAGCAAACCACTCAAGTACCTTTGCCAAGAAAATTCCAAATGGAGCCATGAAGAATTGGACATGACCGAAATGACTGAACATGATCTATAACAGTTCTCAACAAATCTGGGGGAAAGGAGTGTGGCATGTAACACGTTCATGTTTTTATTTTCATTTTTGTGAATAATGTTCTGTGTATTTGCACTTTTGATTCAAATCAAGCAGTGGATTGACTTCCCCAAGGTATTTCCCCAAACCAGAGACTTTTCCAAGAACTCCACAGCATTCGGGGTCGTGGAGGTGAGGAACAGAGCCTGTGACTGGGTTGATATGGGAACTCCTAAAGAGAAAACTTTCTACCAGTACATATCACCATCTGCTCTGCAACCGAGTCCTAGAGAGTTGTCTGAAGCACTGAGTTTAGTATTACCCAACATCAGTATGTGTTGAAAGCAAAACCTGAACCCAGTTCTGTCTCTGAGACTGGCATGCTTTTCACTAGGCCATGCTGCCTCCCAGAGTTGAATATAAAAAAACCTAAAATGGAAGCCATCGTGATCCATGCACAACTGCAGGGACTAGCCTCTTAGTGCCTTGGTTTGCTCCATTTGGTTTCTGATCTTAAAATGGACTCCCAACTCCCAAAGGAAAAGAATACCTTTGTGTTTTGATAAATTCCTTGTCTTAAGGCCTAAAATACTTGATTTGGGTTATAAATCTCCCAAATAAGTGCAAATTGGTGTTGCAATGCTTAGCACTCCCTGATTGTTTCCTAAGTAAAGAGGAGGCCTAAGAAGAATGGAGGTGGGTCTATCATGCCGCCCTCCTTCTTGCTTTTCAATTTCTATTTGCTCCTTTATTCTCCATACTTCTCTGTCCTCTCTTTTGTTTAAAATCTCATTTAGCATCCTCTGGAGAGGGAGAACACAAGATTACAATCTAACGATTGTAATGAGAATGGGTTAAGTTGGTGCCATTTCCCATTTTCATTACAATCTTGGTGGCAAGAATAATGTAACAGAATTTTTAATGCCTCATATATTACATGAACATTTTCCCGAGAGCTCCTGCTACTTTTCTGTGGGCAGCCCTGCTACCATGTGCTCTGTGACTTTGATCTTTTTATACTCTGCCTTATAATCAATTGGCTATTTCACCCCCTTCCCCACAAATTACAGTGGAAGGAGCAAAAAACATTTTGATCTATAGCTCACCACTACTTCCCACAACTATAGAAGTCTGTCACCTACAGATCTGGACCAGAAAAATCTACGGACACCAAACCTCAGTTTACACAGAATTCAAAGTCCCCACAGCCAGTCAGAGTTCCTAAATGACATGGTGGAAATTGTAATCTTCAAATTCAGAGCATATGCACACAAGACTCTTTCATTTTAATACTATGAAGACATAGGGAATGGGATTTGAGACTGTAAGATAAAAACTCTTGAAATGGAAAGCCTCCTAGGCCTGTTCCTATAGAGTTTCTAACAGATTCCTACTTTAAAAAAAAAAAAAAAGGTATCAGTTGAATTTTTCTCCATGCTTTTTGAGTATCTCTTTCTAACTTTAATGGCAATTGTAACTGCTTTAGGTCAAGTATAGTCCTCAACAAAATTATGAGATTGTCAAAATATATCATTAGTGGTCTTTGTAGAATTATAGATTCATAAATTAGAGAACTCAGAAGTGAGTTATTTGGTCTAATCCCTACCAGAAACAAGACTTCTTATCTACATTTCCCACAAGAGGTAGCTATGGTGTACTAGGAAGAACACTGGATTGGTCCAAAAGAAATACCTAGGTTAAGATTCCAGCTCTGCTACTTAACAAATTCTTTGGTCTTGGGCAAGTAATTTCACTATTTTTGACCTTGGTTTTCCCATCCTTAAAATAAAAACAATGGCTTGTATGATCTCTAAAGTCCCTTCATCCTAAGTCATAAGACAGCCTCCTAAGGTAAATGTTTCTAATTCTAGGCAACTACCCTCAGCACCTATCCCCCATTCCAAAGCATCTAGTACCTTTTGAATGCGTTCTCAATAGCCCTACTCTGGTGCCCCACCCTAAGGTTCTTTTCTGACTTTCTTCCTCTAAAATGTGGTATACAAAACTGAAAATAATACATCAGATGTGATCTCACCAGAGCAGAGTACAATGAAACCATTACCTCCTTATTCCTAAACACTATGCTTTTCTTATGTAGCCTAATATTGCATTCAATTCTTTGGTTTCTGAAGCTCACTGTTGACTCACATTGAGCTTACAATCCATTGAAATCCCCTAATCTTTTTCAAACCAACTGCTGCCTAAATATGATTTACCCATATTGAACTTGTGAAATTAATTTTTTTAATTCAAGTGTAAAACTTTATATTTGTCCCTATCAAATTTCACATTGTTATGTCAAGCTTGCTATTCTAATCTGTCAAGATCTTTTTAAAATCACGACCCTCAAGATGAAATTCTCTCTCCTAGTCCTATATTACATACAAATTAGGTTAGTATACCATCTATGGCTTTAACTAAGACACTGATTAAAATGTTAAACAGCCCTGATTTCAGGGTCCCTCTGCTATGTAACCCCCGCCCAGCTGACACAGAATGATTAAGTGGTCTTTGAATCCAGAACTCAAGCAGTTCCTAATCCATCTTGAATATCATTTGATCACCTCCATTCCCCACATTTCTATATTTCTTTAGCTCTTATCTTTACTAATTATATAAGCATGGGTATCTGATAGATTTTTCAAAGTCAATTGCAAAACATGAGGACTTCAAATTAATTTAAGCTACTTCCTCATTACTTACTAGGAGAAATTCTCTTAGCCTAGCATACTAAATTTTAAGAACATATTGAATATACATGTGCTGCTTCATAAGCCCCATTATCTCGAGGTCACACAGAGTATACCTCTAAGTCTAGCTGGCCAGCGGTCATAAGGGATCACACAAGAGCATGACTAATTTGGTGTAACCCCTCAGGACTATGGGAGAAAACAATTCCAGTCTCGTATCCTGTATATCATTAAACTAAAAATCTTTATTCAAGTAGGTAGGCCAAGATATTGTTCTCACAATAGGGATACTGTGATAGAAAATAGAATTGTGTCCAGAAAGTATTTATAACATGATGCAACAATACACTAAAATTGAGTTTTCTGATCCCAAATACAAGTCTTACAATGTCTTTAGTTAAATAAGTCTTTAGCAACTAAAACAAAAGAGAAAGCTTGTCCTTAAAAAGGGACTTCTGAGCATCCATTCAAAGAGTTGAGCTTCGTCTTCAAAATCTTTGATAATTTGTCTGCAAACATTCGAGGGATTGTCATATGGAAATAGAATTGCTCTTATTCTTCTTGGTCCTACAGGGCAGAACTGGAAGAGATGACTCGAGAATTACAGTCAGATGAATGGCTTCTGCAAGGAAAAAATTCCTAATGAATAAGGATGTCAAAAAACAGAATGGTCTACCCTAGAGTGGTCATGGGATATCAGAGATCATAGATTTAGAGCTGGAACTGATTTCTGAAGTCATCTAGCCCAAATTCATCATTTTATAGAAGAAAAATCTGAGACCCAGAGAGTTGAAGATGCTTGCCCAAGATCACAAAAGTAATGAAGGGCAGTAGCGCATTCCTTATCCCTTTAGATCTTCAAGTTAAGACTAGATGGCCAATTCTTGGGTAGAAGAAAATCTTGCTCTGCTATAGATTAGACTAAGCTTCTGAGGTCCCTTCCAAATGGGAAAATCTATGTCTCAGATTATTCTCTCCATTCTTCTTCGTAATGCTTTACCCCTTTCCCTCCTTTTCCATTTTTATATACCCTTCCCAGACCTTTCTCACCTCACACCTGAACTATTGCCATCCAGGAAATAGAGGGTAGCTAAATTAGTATTATTTTGGTTGTCAAAGTTTCATGAAGTTGTATTTTTACTTCAATATTATTTTAAAGCGAGAGTTGGAGTTTTCCAAGAATCTCTCATCATAACCTAATTGTAAGGTAGTTTTAAATAAAACATTGAAAAAATCAGATGTTGGTAAATTTGCCCTCTGTTTCTTTAGACTGCTGATTACGGGCCACATTTCTTACTAGTTAGCTATATGAAATATAATAAGTCCACTCTAATTTTCCCAACTGAGTGAGCTAAAAATAATTTATATTTTTCTTTGAAATGTGCTTTGTGCACATTTATGAATATCTAAACCTCTAGAGAAGAGTGACAAAGTATATGAGTTTCACAAGGCGTCCTTTATGCAAACGACAAGAAAGGGGAGTAAATAGGCTAGAGACACGTCAAAACAACAAGTAACTGAGGTTCTATCCATGAACTTGAAAGCATCATATTTTTGAGCACGCTATAATTCCCAATTGACTTAGGGTTATAGCTTTGTTAGCTGTCAGTAGAGGAGAAATCTTCCCCTTCACCTCTATGCCTTAGAGAGTTGGGCTAATGGAAAGGATACTTGGCCTAGAATAAGAAGACATATTCAAAATATGGCTGTGCATCATACTTCCTTCAGACAAGACACAACCTTCCTGGGCCTCAGTTTCCTCATCTGTACATGAGGGTTTTAGAATTGATAATCTCAAGGATCAAAATCACACAGTTCTTAGATCACCTTCAAATATGCATTGTTGGCATTTTTCATATATCCTCTTGGCGTAACAACCTACATGTTAACATACTCCTCAAAGAAATGAACTGCTTTTAGAGTTTCTGCCTTGCTCAAATGTCTATAGATTTTCTGAGAAGCAAATAAATTGGCAGAATTGTTTTCATTGAGGCACTTGGTCATCTATCTTATTAGTGAACATAATAAGCAAATGCATCACCATGAAAATAATTGTAACTCATGTATCAAATCTGTTGCAAAAGTAGTAGTAGAGAAGTTGTACACATCTGATTGAGCTCATAGACATCCTTTTCTGAACTCATAATTAGTTTTTCAAGGGAGGAAACTACATTGGGCAGATACTTTAATTATCATAAGGACATAATCCTAGTATACCTCCTATGGAGGTGGCAGCTATCTGAGGGTTTACAAGTTGTCCAATTCAAGTACTAATAGTCAACCTACTGAATGAACTTGGAAGCAGATGCTCTTATTTGGGGCCTGGGTAAAGAATTTGTTTGAAGAACGTGACAGACTCCTCCAATCTAAATCATTAAGTACCTTGATGATTGGTGATTTTCCTGTGTATTCAACCCAGGGGAAGATGGCGAAGACTATGTTGGAAAATATGGATCAGGACAAATAAATAAAACAGATGAAAATCATGAAGACCCTCTAGAGCCTCAGTCCTGTAAATTACGAATCCTTTCTCCAAAAAGAGGATTGGAAGGGTTGGGCATATTTGACTTACCATACCAAAAATAACACCAACATCAAAATCAGACATATCTTAACAAACAGGAAGTAATTACTTATAGATATAGTCATCCTTTCATTACCACTTGCCTATCTGCAGACAGGTCACAGATGAGGTTTCTTTCCTGAATAATCGCCTTATTTTGACTACTGTGCTAACCTCATAGTTTAAAGTACGTGAATTTCTACATGAAGAAATGAGGTTAAGTGGGCCCATCCCTCGCATTTTTTTACTATAATATTTTATATCATATTCAGAAATTCCAAGTGCAACCCCTATTTTGGATATTCTTTCCCTGAACAGAAGAAGCATTTTTATTGAGTAGTTTATTTTAACCCTTTCTGATTGAGAAAAGGTTTCTTTTAAACATAGTGACTTGTGATCTCGTAGCTTTCACACTAAAAGTTCAATGACATCTTTTTCTATTGCAACTTTTGCAAAAAACTAAGTGGGCTTCTATCTTCTTTACCCAAGCTCCAAATAATAGCATCTATGTTCAAGTTCATTCTCAGGATGACTATTAGTACTTGAATTGGACAGCTTGTAAACCCTCAGATAGCTGTCACCTCCATAGGAGGTATACTAGGATTATGTCCTTATGATAATTAAAGAATCTGTCCAGTGTAGATATCTCCTTTGAGAAACTAATCATGAGTTCAGAAATGGATGTCTATGAACTCTGTCATATGTACCCTAGCCAACTAACCCTTCTAAATCATCACAGATGATTAAAGAGTAACAGATTACATCAAAAGAAGAGCTTTTTCTCTATATTTACAAGAACAATCCAGTCTCAAATTGTATTGCTGCCAAATTATCATCTTGCAATCTTTGCATTAATTCTGATACTTGCATTTGTGTATCAAATACTGGAGCAGGACCAGGAACTCTACACACCAGGAGAAACATGACATTCAACTAGGAGCATTCTGGAAGACCCTAGAAATTTTTTTGTTCCCTGTACTTCTTACCTAAGATCCAGCCAGTTTCTCTATATGTTTCATTAAACCCCATTGGAATATATATAATTCTACACTCGACTTTGCTTCCACTTTTTAGTGGAATAGCCCCAAAGTTTTCCACTTACCTACCCATTTAGAGAGTAAATACTCTGGTACTGCTAAATATTGGGGAATTGGTGTGGAAGGCTTCAACCCTTAGAATTAGCCCTTCAGATGTATGACAATTGATTAAAGGGAAGAACAGAACACAAAATTAGAAGAAAGGATCAATTTTAAATGATACTCCATGTGATTCCAACAGATCTTACTCCACCTGCTTGTTGAGTTAGCAAGTTGGCAACTCATAAAACTAGTAAGGAGACAAAAATGCCATTGACTGATTGTCCCTGTTTCCTTGGTAAGTTTAACAGATACAGAGTAGTCAATGCAAAAAGAAAGCCAAAAGAGCACAGGCTAAAGATATGATTGCCTGGTCAAGTGGATAGCCATGGATGGCAAGGGCTACAATGGCTCCAGGTACAAGTTCATTTGTAAAACATTACTTTAAATCAGATGATGATAAAGATAAAAAGGAGCATCACTTCGTGAAACAGTGAAAACTCATTGAGATTTGGAGATTAAGAACTGGTAGGAACTTTAAAAGTCAGTGAATCATTTTACAAAAGAAGAAAATAAAGCAGTCATGTGGGTCATAAGCCTGTAAGTATTTGAAAAGAATTCAAAGTCCAGTCTTCCTGACTCCAATTCTAGCACTCAATCCATTATATCTCCTAGCTGAGCCTGTAGAAAGCTTGGGGTGAGACAAAGCTAAGCCACATTATCCTGAGAACTCTTGTGGATGAAACTTGGAGATCAAATAAGGGAAATTAAGTGAAAAGGTCTATGGGGATGTAGACACAGAGGTGCCAATTCTGGGACCAGCACCTCAGTACCTGATGTTCTATGTAAGAAAGTGACTGAAAAATATGAAACAGCTATGAAAACATAGTCATAGAGAATAACTGAAATTGAGAGCCATATGGAAACTTACACATCATTTTAGAGATCAGCTCCCCATATAGAAAACACTGCTAGAGGAAATCACTGAACTGTGTTGACTCAGTCCACTACAAACTCTTGTTAATCTCTATGGGTTTTTTGCTGCTACAAGACAATCCTTTTCTTCTACCCCATTTGACTTTTGATTACATTCCCCAGAGCTTTTGTTCCAAATCTTTTCCTCCAAACCATCTCTTGGTATTCAAGGTCTTCTTATCAAGGATCTAATCTGCCTTCTTTCTAAAAATTATTTTAATCAATGTCCTATTGAGGACTTTAAAGAAAATTGCTTATTTGCTCTCTCTTTCTTTTTTCTTTCTCATGCTTCCTCCCATTGGTTCTAATTCTTCTTTACAGCATGACTAAGGTGAAAATAGGTTTACTATGAATGTGTATGCTGAGCTTTTATCAATTTACATGCTGTCTTGGGGTAGCAGAGATGGGAAAATTTGGAACTAAGAATCTTATGGAAGTGAATATTGAAAACTAAAAATAAGTTATTTTTTTTAAAAAGAATATTATTGTCACTCCCCAAAGATAACCCCTGCTTTTCCCAGGGGAACCCTCTCTTGCAACAAAAAGGTATAGTTAAGCTAAATAAACAAGCAAATTGGCCATATCTAACAAAATCTACCTTATTCCACCCTTACAAGCTACCACCTACTCCTCTGCTGGTAGAAGAAAGGTACATTACACCCTAAGTCCTCTGGAGTCAATATTGGTCACTTCCTTGACTAGAGTTCCAATGCTTTTTAATGTTGCTTTCCCTTACATTATTGTGACCATTGTATAAATAAATTGGTCTCCTAGTCCTGCTTACTTCATCTTGAACCAGTTCCCACAAGACCTTCCAAGTTTGTCTGAATTCTCCATTATTATTATTTCTTACAGTTATAATATAACATTGCATTACAAAAAAACAGTTCATTTGAACATGCTCAATTGAGAGCTATTCGCTTTGTTTGCAATTTTTTGCGCCCACCAAAACTGATACTATATATATTTTTGTGTATGTGGAACCTTTGCCATTACCTTTGACCTCTTTGGTGTAGATCTAGTGGTATTACTGGGTCAAAGGAGGGACGTAGTTTAGTGACTTTGATAATAGAGTTTTCCAGAATAAGAGGACCTATTTATGGCTACACACACAATACATTACTATGCCTATATTCCCACAGCCCTCCAACAACTGCCCAACCTATGTTTCCAATCTAACTTCCTACCACTCTTTTTTAAAAGATTACTTTCCTCCAAAGCACCTCATAGTCATTCTCACCTCCTTGTCATTGTTCAGGGAATTCAGTTTGATTCAACAAATGTTTAAGCAGTTACTATGTGCCTTACCCAGAGTAAAACTATATGCAAGGCACATAGTAAGACTACTTGCACATTAGACTCTGGGAACAAAAAAAATAAAAGCAAAAACGGTCCCAACTCTTGAGGAGTTTACCTAAGGTGGGGACCTCAGGGTTCACCATCTTTCCACAGACAACAGGTTCCCCCTCTCCCCTTAAGGCCTTCCTTGACCACACTTGGATATAATAATATCTGTCCCCTATGAATCCTTAGCACTAATAATTTGCACCACAAATGAGTTGCTTGTAACAGTTGTCAGAGAATTAGACTTGAAGTCAAGAAGACCTGAGTTAAAATCCTATACACAGCACTTAATAAAAAAACAATTACAACAATAGGTAATGTATAGCATTTTAAGAACTACAACACACTTTACATAGCTAATATTAATTGATGTTTCTATGGGATTTTATTGTATGCAAGGCAATTTATGAATATTATCTCATCCTCACAGCAACCCTGTGAGTATGTGCCATTATTATCCCCATTTTACCAATGAGGAAACTGAGTCTGAGAAAGGTTAAATAATTTTACTAGGGTGACATAGCTAGTAAGTGTCTGAGGTTGGGTTTGGTCAAATATACCTAGATAGACTGGAAAGGCAGATTGGGCAGACATTGAAGGGACGGGGAGAAGACAGTGTGTGTAGCCAGCAGTCTCAATAATCATTGAATAAGATAAAATATGCCAACTCATTTGATCCTAATAACAACCCTGCGATTTGTGTCATTATTTTCTTTATGTTCAGATAAGGAAACAGGTTGAGAAAGATTAAGTGACTTGCCTAGGGACACATAGGTATTTAAGTATCTGAATCTGGAGTTGAACTCGGGTCTTCCTTACTCTAAGTCCAGCACTCTCTCCTTTAAGCCACCTAACCGCCTCTTAATTAATATATACCTATATATTATAATATATGCCTATATAAGGCACTTAATTTTTCTGAGCTTCAGATTCTCTTATCTATAAAACAGGCATAATAATACTTACAATTCCTATCTCACAAAGTTGCTGAAAGGTAAATGAGATACCACATGTAAAGTGCCTTACAGATCTTAAAGTCCTTTGTAACTTTATTATTATTAGTCATTTAATCATACACTGCCTCATGACATCTCTCATTCTACTCGTTGTGTATTATTATCTTCCTTTATCGTTTGCTATTCATAATGACAGTCTACATTGGATGAAAAATGCCTATATTGCAAAGATATCATCTGGGCAATTGTCCCTCTAGACCTCTGAAAGTCCAGCCACTCATTCTCTCAGTGCAGTTAATGAAAGGACTCCCACTTTGGTCAACATCAAACACTGTAAAACAAATTTTTTTTGTCTTTCAACCAAGGGCCCCCTGTAACATGCTGATAATCCACAGGCTGTCTCTTTAAAGTCTGTATGACTGTCACAATTTTCATCAAAGGCATTAAACAAACCTTAGTTCAGAGATGAATGAATAGGCAGAAAAACTAAAGGACCAAATGTGTCTATATCAAAAAAGCCAATCTGAGATTAAGCCACTGGCAGATAACACAATTTTTCACCCCTTGCAGTGTCTAACTCTTACAAATGCATCACTACAGCCAGAGGTGGTAGAACATAGGAGTATCGTGTCATTTGTGATAGAAACAAACACATTTCCAGGCAGTATATAATACCAGTCAGCAAACATTTATTTAGCAGCTCTATGTGTCAGTCATTAGGATCATAAGGACAAAAATGAAATAATCCCTACCCTCAAGGAGCTTACAATCTAATAGAGGAGATGATATACACAATTGTAAATATATATAGATCACATACAGAGTAGACATAAGCTAACATTCAGGATAGTCACCAGTGGCTGGCCAAACAAGGGCAAACTTCATGCAGAAGGTAATATTGAGTTGAAATAGGAAGGAAACCAATAATTTCAAAAGAACACAAGGTGACAAAGCATATTTTGGACACAGCAAAAAGCCATAAAAAAAACTAATGGAGTGTCATGTGTGAGGAACTGTAAGAAGGACAGATTGATGGATTTATATGGAATGCTAAATATGTTGTCAAACATGGCAGATGTCAGTTGGTTTTGATAAACTGTTTTTTTTTTCTTTTTTAAGCTTTATTACAAAGGAAACCTTATCAGTAGCAGAAGGTGGAAGAGACATATTCAGAAAGAATGTAATTCAAAAACAAAAGATTTCAGTTGCTTTTATTTAAAAAAAAAAAAAGGAATAGAACCTCCTTGACAGACGGTGTTCCAGCCTCCAATGGAAAAAAATCAACAAGTAAAGGAGAGAAAGAAATAAAGAAAATAAATGGGATGGGGAAAAAAGAACTAGAGTGGGGTAGGGTGTGGGAATTAATCTATGCCAGTCACAGGAATATATGAGGTAAGGAAATAGGATAAGGTGACTGGGACACAGAGAGGTGATCTAGTGAGAAAAGTCAGAGAACGAGAGAAAAAGGGGAGTCCTAGATGTGGTCACAGGGGCTGTATCATAAAATGTCCACAAACCAACAGAAGAAGCTATTAAAGAAAACTTAAAAAAGGAACAGGGGAATAGAGAGATATGACAAATCATTGGAAGGGCAGTGAATGGAAGGAAGTACAACAAAGTAGTCAAGGCAAGTATGAAAGGGAAATCAGTAGGGAAAGTCCACAGAGGGTGAGGTAAACAAGCAGTCAGCTGTGACAGAGAGAAGAGGCAGTGAAGAAATGTAATAATATATAATGGTATTTCAAAACAACAGCTGGGAATAGGGAATTGATAGTGAAGCGATAAATACTACCAATGAGGGAACTAAATACCATTAAAATGCACAATAGTTAATAACAATGAAGCCAAAGTCTGGAAGCAATTAATAAATTAATAAACAGTTGCACAAAATATAAAATGGATGAAGAGAAAGGTGAGATTATAAAAATAGCAGTCAACTGAGGGGAAGGGCAAGAGGCTTATTGAAGGGAGATGAGATGAAAATGATTCAGCTGGGCTTCAGAGAAAGAATCAGTCCTTTTATATAGAAAAATATACCTTGTAGAAAAATCTGGCCAATGTTAAAGGGCAATACTGTGTAGGTAAATGGGCGAAGGACTGCCCCAGGACTAGTGGTGCAATTTCAATCCTATTCAATGTAAATGTCTCAGTCATAGAATCTTACAGTCTCAAAGAACTTCACTTGAGAAGGGGTCATCCATTTGAAGACCTCAAGTGAGAGGGAATTCACTAACAATGAGGCATTACATTCCATTTTTGGACTTCGCTTCTTTGCAAGTTTCTTCTTGCATTGATCCAAAATCTATCCCACCATACCAAGCACACCATTCTCATTTGCATTTCCATACCTTTGCTCCTGTCATTTCCCTTTATGGATTTCCCTCTCTTAGGATCATTAGATTAGAGCTATAGGGGCCTTTAAAGATCCCTTTATTTGATTTTGTTGTACAGAGGAAGGAACTAAGGCCCAGAAAAGACGTGAGTTTGTATGTGGTGGATAATAAGTAGAAGAGTTGTGAATTGAATATCTGCCCACTGACTCCAAATTCACTTTACCAGTTTCTACCATGACAATTTCCAATATACCAGTTTCTGCTACCTCTGCCTACCCTTCACTTATCCAAATTTTACTTATCCTTCAAGGCTTTACCCAAGTCTCACCTCCTCCCAGAAGCCTACCCTAAACATCTACGTCCTCAAAGATTTCCTTCTGAAGTCCTATATCACTTAGTCTATATCACATAAATTAACATTTTAAGAGAGGCAGGGTGATATAATAAAATTAGCCACAAGGCAGGAGTTTCATTCATTTAAACAAACAATAGACATTTATTAGGCATGTACCATGGCATTATGCTAGAGCTTGGGAATAGAAATGAAAAAGTAGAATGAACCCTGTCCTCAAGGAATTGATCCAGAGTCCACCTTGTTCCTTGTCTTCTCATGAACTGAGTCTTTTGCCAATTCCCACTGGTTTAGGCAGTTAATCAAAAGGGATTTCCCATCTCTGGATGAGTTTTCTTTTTGGGTTAAATTAACTCCTAGTTTCCACAAGCCCAGTCACAGATACTGAAAAACCATAGATACTCCATGAGAATCCCATCATTAAGGTCCTTGTCACCACTGCCCTTCTCTGAAGTATCAGTATAATTTCATGACCACATTCCTTTCTTTTAACACTGGATGAGGTCTCCCCAGTCCAGCATTTCAAGGGAAATTTGGTATTCTTACAAGCACTTACCAGGAAAAGAATGAGAAGAGAAATAGGGACCATTCATGATGCTAGAACCAGACTCTCCATACTAACAGAGAAATGACTGAATAGAACCTGGATTTCTAGCCAAGATGAGGGCATCTTGCAGGAGACTCTGAATGGAGAAAAGTCTGATGTGTTACAGCATGACTGCATGACAAGTGAGCAAGAGAGCATCAGAGACGAGAGATGTTCAATTTTTTTTCTTGGAGAGAGACACATGGTTTCAAACTCTCCAAGAGAAAGACATGTGAAAAGAGACAGAAAGATTTTGGACAAGCGAAGGGAAGCTTCTTAACATGTCCCTGATTTCCAACTCGTCTTCCTAGACACTTCGGGGGCTTTCTTTCTTGGCTAAAGCTGAGATGTCTCACTTCCCTTGGGAGAGTTCACTTTGTGTACTTTGTAACATATTCTAATTCAGGGATGGGGAACCTGCAGCCTTGAGGCCACATGTGACCCTCTAAGTCCTCAGGTACAACTTTTTGACGGAGCCCAAGTTTTACAGAACAAATGCTTTTATTAAGGGGACTTGTTCTGTGAAGTTTGGATTCAGTCCAAGGGCTACACTTGAGGACCTAGAGGTCCCCATGTGACCTCAAGGCTGCAGGTTCCCCACTCCTGACTAAGTTGTATAATTTGTCTGATTCCTGTTTGCTACTTTCTTAGATCAAAGGGTAAAATAGTATTCACTATTTGTGATGATCTGTGTAACTAATATTTAGATGGGAAAAATCAAACCGGTAAGTACAAACTAAAGGCTATCCTTATCCTTTTAAGGGATGAGGTAAGGAAGCACTTGTTTTGAATCTAAACCATGCCCCTCAATTATCAATATTTACTTCTTGGAGTGGGAGGGAAGGTAAACAGATATAAATCTAGTCTGGTACTCCTCTTTCAGAGGAGAAAAGAATTTAGCTTCATGGATCTTCTCTTAGACCTCCTTAGCAAGAATTAGAGTCTCCCTTGGAGGGGTCAGGGACAAGAAAAGAAAAAGAAATCCAAAAGGAGAAAAACACCGAAAGTAAGGAAGATGGTTATATTATATAGGACATCACATATTAAAATGTCTAGAGTATTACAAGACAATTTTTCCTTTCTCTTAAGAATTTTGGTTCTTCCAACTTTTAATGAAGTACCACTTACTACACATTACATTTTCTTATAGTCCCTTGTGAACATCTTGTATCCCTTTCTGAATTAGAAGCTTCAGATTTTAGGGGGCTTACTTAGTCATATTTGTATTTCCCTGATTGCCTTACAGAATACCTAATATCAGTAATTCTCAAACATTTTAGTTACAGGATCCTTTTAGACTCTTAACATTATTGAGGACCCCACCCAAAGAACTTTTATTTATTAATTTATTAATTCATTTTAAAAATAATAATAATAAACCCAATATATGCTAACATCAATAAAATAACTTTAGGAAAAAAATTTCCAAAACAAAAAAATTAGTGAAGTGAGTGGTATTGTTTTACATATTTTTGCAAATTTCTTTAATGTCTGGCTTAATTGAATACAGCTGGATTCTTATACTTTATCCTACATTAAATGTAGTTTCGATTGAAATATATAAAGAAAATCTACCCTCACCCAAGTATATAATTAGAAAAGGGAGAAGTATTTTAGTAGGCAAATAAAGTCTTAGTATTATTATGAAAATAGTTTTGACCTAGTGGATCCCCTGAAAGAACCTGAGGGGTATAAAAACTGTATTTTGAGAACTGCTGCTTTACATAGTATGGGCCAAATCATGGGATCCACTTTCCCCTGCAGATTGTCCCCTTTAACATCTCTCCCTCTAATCTTTAATCTCTCTCTATCCTCTGTTTTATATCCTACTACTCTATACACATATCCAAATCCCCTCCATCCTTAAAAATAAAAAACCAGAACTTTCTAAATCCCACTAACCCTGCTGCCTATCTGACCACTCCTACTCAGTCTCTTTCACTGATTCATCATCCATATCATTCCTCCTAACTATGGGTAAACTACAAGGTTCTACTTTCTTCTCTCTCTACAATCTCTTACTTGGTCCTCTCATCAGTGCCCATGGTTGCAATGACCGTCTCTAAGCAGACAACTTTCAGATCTATATATCCAGTGCCTGAGCTCTATTTTCACATCACCAACTGCCTATCAGACATTTCATCCCTGGATATTATGAAGGTATCTCAAACTCATTAAGTCCAAAGCACAGCTCGGTATTTTTCTCTTCAAACTCTCCCCTCTTCCAGATTTCCCTATTAATCTCAAGAGCACTACCACCTCTCAAGTCACACAGATTCAAAAACCCAGTGTCATTCTTGACCTCCCTTCACTCACCACATTCATATATTTAATCAACTGCTCAATCTTGTCTCTTCTCTCTCCACAACATATATCCACTTCTCTTTAGATATAAGGCTACCACTCTAGCTCAGACCCTTATCACCTCTCTCCTGAACTATTGCAATGCTCTTTTACTAAATCTACTGTCCTCACTCCAATCTCATCCTTCAAACAACTGCAAAAATAGTTTTCCTAAAGCATAAATATGATCATGTCACCTCTCTACTCAATGATAATAATAATACACACATATACATATATATGTATAAACACACATATTAGGGTATTGTCTTGAGGATCAAATGTAAACTCTCCAATTTATCATTTCAAGCTCTTCATAAACCTTAGCCCTTCTATTTTCCAGTTTTCTTAAAAATTACTCCCCTCTCAAGAATCTGAGATATCTAACCATACTTGTCTACCCACTGTTCTCCCCTCTGCATACTATCATTTCTACACACACACACACACACACACACACACACACACACACACACACACCATTTTCTATATCTGTGCCTTTGCTCTTGCTGTCCCCCAGTCCCAGAATATACCTCCTCTTTACTTCTACTTCCTGGAATCCCCAGCTTCCTTTAAAAAAGAGCTCAAGTACCACCTTTTATAGGTAGCCTTTCCTGACACTCTCCTGCACAGGCTCTCAGAACTGGGCCCCTCATTGGCCAATTCCAAACCTCCCAATCCCCCACTTACGTGTAAATGAGAAAATAAGTGTCCAAAGAGGGTCACTGACCTATCCAAACGGATAAGACTCAAACCTGACTCTGAATCTGGTACTATGTTCATTACACCCACAGAAGGGAGATTGAGAAGTGTGTCAAGAGGCAGACAGGAAACCGATTCAGGCAATATTTCAGTGGTTCCAAAAGACCTGTCTTCAAGACAAATGTTTTCAGTATCTCCTTTCTCTTGGTGCAATGAAGAAAGTAATAGACCTGGAGCCAGAGAACCTGAATTTGATAAACACCTCTCTGGCATTTACTAGTCCAGTATCACTGGGAAGTTTCGCTTCTCCAAAAGGTGCTTCATCTCTCAGCTCCACACATGATTTTCACTGGCTATCCCCATGCCTGGAATTCTTTCTTTTTTCATTTCTGACTCTTGGCTTTCCTGGTTTCCTTCAGCTTTCCTGCAAGAAGTCTTTCCTATTTCCAAAGATAATTAGGGGAAAAGGAAAAGAACCCAAATGTTCTAAATCATTTCTAGCAGCCCTCTTTGTGGTGGCAAAGAGCAGGAAACTTCAGGGATGCCCATATCAAGCGGGCAATGTCTGAACAAGTTGTGGTGTATGATCACGATAGAATACAATTGTGCTTTAAGAAATGATGAACTTGTTGATTTTAGAAAAATATGATTGGATTTGCACGAAATAATGAAAAGTGAAATGAGCAGAATCAAGAATAGATTGTAGAAAGTAATAGCAATTTTTAAGAACAACGTTGAGCAGCTGTCATTTTGACGATTTTAAATACTCAAATTCACTACAAAGGATATATTAGGGGAGGTGCTATCTATTGTCAGAGAAAACTGGTAAATAGAAGCATGAATGAATTATTTCATATGTGTATGTATATGTGTGTGTCTAATGGCAGCCATGGAGTGGGGAAGAGAAGAAATTTATATAGCTTTCCTACACACACACACACACACACACACACACACACACACACACATATATGTATATGCATATACATATAAGTGTGTATATATATACATATATATTAAAGGAATAGCAAATAGTACATGGTAGATTTATAGTTTTATGTGTAATTATCATGTTTTTTATTCTACTATGTTATGGAAATGTTTGTTTAATTTCATAAATTAAAAATAAAATAAACACAATTTAAAAATAAAAAATTTATTAAAAAGAAGTCTTTCCTAACCCCTCTTAATGCTAGCACCTTCCACTGTTTCCAGTTTATCCTGTACATAGCTTGCTTGTACATAGCTGTCTACACGTTGTGTTAGACTGGGAGCTTCTTGAGAGCAGGGAATGTTTTTGCCCCTTTTTGCGTATTTTCAGCACTAAGCAGAATGCCTGGCCACAAAATATGCACCTAATAAATGCTTGTTGACTTGCTTGCTGCCCTCTTTGAGTCTCAGTTATTCTGTAATATTAGGGAAATTGGTTTGGATGATCTCTCAGGTCTTTTCCAGCTCTAAATCTAGGATCTGGTGAAGAAAGAGGTAGAGAGCACATTGAAACCTTACTGTGATAACTGATGCCATGCTGCTTTTCTTTTGCTAAGAGATGAAATGAAATTCTCCCCCACATGCAATTAAAATCTTGGATATTTTTACTGCCCCCAAAGTCACTGCTCTCTAATCTTCCTGCATGGGGCACATTGTATTTAAAATACGATCAATTATATTCCATAGCTATATGCTAAGTAGCGCCTTTTCCCTTGATCTAGTGCCTCACACATGGGCTCTCTTCTTCCAGGCCATAGGGAAAGACAAAAGGACCAAGTTACGGCTCAGGCCTTCAAACTTCGGCAACTTCCAGATGATTGAAAGCACCAGTTTCCCATTCCAGAGGAAGGCTTTGTTCTGTTTTCACCACATTCTCTCTACTGCATGGAATTTAACACTAGGCATTGATCATGCTATACAGATGATAATAATAATTAACATCCATTTTGGAGGCAGCTAATAGACAGATTAGGTGACCTTTTCATTTGGGAGTCTAAATTATTAGCTATTGGATTAGCAATTTGTTTTTACTAGGTCTGACATGAATTACATTGATTTTAACTACATAAAGTTTAGCATGATTGACGCTCTACATTGTCTTCTTTTATATCAGACTTTTGTGCCCGTATGTGACACTCCTAAGTGTGAGCAAATGATTCCATTTGAAATACATTTTTATCTTTTGAAAAAGAAAGCACTATTTAACAAAATGTCATCATGATATTTGTACTGGAACAAACACAGCCATAGAAGAAAAACAGATACACTTTGGGGGAGAAGGGATTGGTCATTTGTAAATGTATAAAATGAGGTGGGTTTTTTTCAAAGAAAAACAGAAAGGGGAGTCTTCTTTGACTTGTTATCTACCTCTTTGGTGGATTCAGGGCTGAGAGTCTTCACTAATCCTCCAATCTAACTCTCTCATTTTACAGATGAGGAAACTGAAGCACAGAAAGGTTAAGTGGCTTGCCCAATATCATCTCTGTTAATTATCAGAGACAGACCCCAGAGCCAATGTGCTTTCCATCACACCACAATCTCTTTTGTATTATGCTATGATCAATCTATCAGTCTATCAATCTATCTATCTATCTACATATATATATATATATATGTATGTAAAGTATCTATTATGTACCTGAGGGCAGCCAGATGATATAGTGGATAGAACACTGGCTCTGGAGGAAGGAGGACCTGAGTTCAAATCTGGTCTCAAACACTTATTAACTGTGTGACTCTAGACAAGTTACTTAACCCTGTTTACCTCAGTTTCCTCATCTGTAAAATGAGCTGGAGAAGAAAATGGCAAACCACTCCAATATATTTTCCAAGAAAATTCCAAATAGGGTCACAGAGAGTTAGAGATTACTAAAAATGACACAACAGTTTGTGCCAGGTACTGTGCTAAGTGCTGGGAACATAAAGAGGCATAAGACAGTCTCTGCCTTCAATGACCTTATAATTCACTGGTGATTGTTTAGTCAAATGAATGGAATTTACTTATTTGGGAAATAAAATTTGACAAAGAAATGTATGCACACTTGACTCCATGCTAAATATTAATAACATTATCATCATCACTATATGTTTTAGTAAATGTTTCAAAAACTCAATGTATTGATTATTTAATATTATTTAATATTTAGGAGGACACACCAGTAAATTTCTACCCTGAGGCAACATGATATTCAAGAGCTCCAAACTTGGAACTGAAAGACTGGTTTCAGATTCCAGTTCTAGAAGCTTATGTGACTTTCGACACATCTCAGCCCCAGTTTCCTTATCTGTAAAATGTGAGCACTACACTAAATGAGATCCCTTCCAACTCTAATGTCCCATGGTTCTATCGTGCCAGGTCATATCATTTCAAAGATTATGCCAGTGGAAAACAACTTCTGGTTGTTCCTACCAATGTAGAAAGGCTTTGAGTACCAGTTCAACGATAGCCTATATTTCTGTTGCCCAAGGGCCAAATTACTCAAGTTTGAGGAGACCCATTAATGGAAGGAAGGAAGGAAAGAAGGAAGGAAAGAAGGAAGGAAGAAAGAAAGGAAGGAAGGAAGGAAGGAAGGAAGGAAGGAAGGAAGGAAGGAAGGAAGGAAGGAAGGAAGGAAGGAAGGAAGGAAGGAATTAAGGAAGGAAAAGAAAGAGTGAGGAAGAAAGAATGAAAATGATGATGACAACAATGGTGATAGTGACAGTGATGGTGATGGTAATAATAACAACAATAACTTAAAATTTTATAGTACTTTAAAGTTTGCAAAAGGCTTTATACACACATAGACTAAATATGGGTTCTACGACTTCTCTTCCAATATCCACTAACACTGCCCTGGGGGTGTCGAGTTAGGCTTCTGTTCTCCCTCAGTTCTAACAGTAAGATCAGAGTGCTTCTCTAATGCTTCATATTAACCATCAGTGATTGGTGCCTAAATATCATTTGTTAGGGCCAGTTAGTATCTCCTCAGCATCCTTTAGCCTGTTAAAATCTTCTCGATACTATTGATAAAGAATTAACATCAATTAGCTTTCACAAAGGGACATTTACTTAAGAGATAGAGCAGTGAATGCCTTAGAAGGCATCTTAGAGTAGCCGAACAAATGGTAATATACGAATATAATGGAATATTACTGATTAAAAACGATTATTTCAAAGAATCTTGGTATGGTAGGCTAACCTCTGAAAATACTCCCCCATCCCCTGTAATATGAGCACATTGCTCCATTTCAAAAGGATTCATACACATTATAAAACACATATATTATTACGTATAGTTATCATTAAAGGATAAGAGCTATGGTGGACAAATAGTCTTCACTTAAATTACTGAATCATTTTGGATTAGAAGCAAGGGTATCCTGGAGACACCTCAGCACCTTCTCTGAGTGCCAATTGTTAAGTTTTCAGTGTGAGTATTTATACCTCAGAAATCAGCAAACCTACAAGTCAGGGCCAGATGTGTTGTTTTGTTGATGGTCTAACCTTCAGTGATGGAGAAGATCATACAAATTAAACTTAAAAGTGTATCATTGGTATACTTTTTTTTTCAGAGACACGATTCTTAAACATTTGCCAGTATTCCTTTGCTAGAAGGGACCTTACAGAATCCCTAATCCTATTCTTCTTCCCATTCTACACATGAGGAAACTGATGCTCATCGAGCTGAGATCACTTTCCTAAGGAGAGTCCAAACTGGAACCAAGTTGGCTTCATTCTTTTTTCAATGCTTTTCCTACTACACCAAACTGTCTTTCACTTCCCTTGATCCCCTTTGTTTCTTCTTTCATTCTAATTTTTTACTTTATACTTTCCATGATTGTTAAAACATACAACCAATTAGTTTCCTGAAGATTATTACAGTAATTACAGTAATCAAGTTAATAACAGGAACAGGATAAGAATCCACATGTTTTGATTTCAAGTCCAATGCACAGATGGCACAGAAAATAGAGCACTGGCCTTCGAATTAAGAAGACCTGAGTTCAAATCTGATCTCAGACATTTACTAGCTGTTTGAACAGAGGCAAATCACTCAACCTCTATTTGCCTCAGTATCCACAATTAATTAATTAATTCTTAATTCCCAGACTTCAATAGATTCATTCCTTTATGGAAGAGGTTCTTAACCTTTTGTGTCATGGACCCCTTTTGGCAATCAAGTGAAGCCAACAGACTCTTTCTCAGTATAATGTTTTTAAATGAATAAAATATTTAAGCTTATGAAAGAAGACAATCGTATTGAATATAGTCATCAAAATATTTTTAAAACATATTTATGGACTCCAGGCAAAAAAAATCCCAAGTTGGATTATAGGATTTGGAGTTGGAAGGTACAAAGATTATCCAGCCCCATGCTTATTTTACCAGAGAGGAATGTGGTACCTACAAAGGTAAAGTGATTTGTTCAAAGACACAGTCATTATTAGATTTGAACTCTTCAAATCCACCACTCTTTTCGCTATACTATGCTGCCTTTGTAAAAGGTAATCAATAGACTTGCCCTACTTACTTCATAAAGATACGGAGAATTAAAAGATAATAAGTGTGAAAAGTGCTTTAAGAGCACTATGTAAGTGCAATATACAAATGTTATTAATATCAATATTCTACTACAATTAACCTATAATAACCATGTAAGTCAGAGCCAAGATTTTGATTAAGGACGTTCTGACTCAGAGTCAATGTGCTTTCTACTACACTCTAATTTCTCACCTATTACATTACAGTGATGGCTTAGTCAAATTAATGGAATTAATTTATTTGAGAAATTTTGTTATTCAGTTGTTTTTCAATCAAGTCTGACTCTTCATGACCCCATTTGGGATTGTCTTGGCAAAGACACTAGTAGTTTGCCATTTCCTTTTCCAGCTTATTTTACAGATGAGGAAATTGAGGCAAACAGGATTAAATGATTTACCATAGCTAATAAGTATCTGAGGCCAGATTTGAACTCGGGAAGATGAGTCTTCCTAACTCCAGGGCAGGTCTTCTATCCACTACACCACCTAGCTGCCCTATTTGAGAAATAAAATTGAGCAAAAGAAATGCATGTACACTTGACTACGTGTTACAGAATAATAGTACAATTCTTATATGTTTTAATATCTATTTATATATCTATTTATGCACATATACATATATATCTTATATGTTTTAGTATATATATTTTTAAAATCCAACACTGTTATTTAATATTTAGGAGGGCAGGCCAATAAAGTTTTAACCTAAGACAATATGATATTCTAGAGTTCTGAAATTAGTGTTGAGAGACTGGATTTAGATTCTAATTTTGCCAGTTTATGTGACCTTGGACAAACTACCTCTAGTCTCAGCCTCCATTTCCTCATCTGTAAAATAAAAGCACTAAATTAGATGAGGTCCTTTCCACCTCTAATATGCCATGGTTCTATCATGCCAGGTTTTGTCATTCAGCCATGATGATGATGACCCTCAGCTTTCTAAGACTATGCCAGAGGGACAAAACTTCTGACTGGTCTTATCAACGTGGAGAGGCTTTGAGTACAAGTTCAGTGAAAGCCCCAATGTCTATTGTCACCAATACATAAGTAAATGCCTACTCTACTGATCCAATCTCTTTTGTATAAACCACTGGTGTTTGGGAACACCAGGGAGGATATAAGAATGATAGAGTTGGAAAAAAAACTTGTTTGGAAGTCAGAGAACCTGAACTCAAATCTGATTTCTGGTCAACTATCTGTGTGACCTTGGTCAGACAAGTGGCTTCATCTCGCTAGGTCTGTTTCCTCACCTATAAAAAAGAAGGTGTTGGACTACATGGCTTCTAAAATCTCTTCCAGCTCTAAATCTATGACTGTAAGAATTCGGAGGGCGGAAGGGTACACATTGTTAGGGCAATGAAGGTACCCCAAGTGGGTCAAGAATGGAAAACAGAGTCCTGGTCACGCAGGACAATTAGGAAGTGTTCTCATAATTGTCCAAGGAAGACTTTTCATAGAGAGGACTACTATGTTACCCCTCCTCCCCCATTGTCAACAAGCAGAAAGTTTTAAATAATTAAGAAGCATCTGGCCCTGGAAAGTAAAAGATCCATAAGACTATCCAACTACTTAAGAAATTTAAACCCTTGAATTAACTATTTGGAGTAGAAGGCAGTGACAACAATAAGATGGACCAACTAGAATAAATCTGCCAGGATCAGAGAACTATGACAGAAAAAGGTGAAAGCCTTCCAAGAATGTTATGTGGATACAAACTGATGAAAAATGGGAAGAAGAGCTATAGTAATAAGCAAAGTGGAGAAATAAACTCACTGGTGTCCTACCAAAAGTGACACTGTGAATCGTGGAAATTGTAAATGTCCTTGGATCTGTAGAAGGAAGACTCAATGGGATGGACAATAGGTTCTCTTGATACTTATGATCTTAGGAGGAAATTTCTGTGTCCTTTACTATGTAAATAAAACATTCTGTAGTGGATGTCATGTGTGTTTAAGTGCTTGTTAGGGGATCTGGTGCTACCATTGGAGGACTGCTAGATAAGAAAGTTCCCAGGTTCCACCTAGGTGTGGGCCAGGATTCAAATAAATAAGAAGTTCCCTGAAATAAATTCAAACTCTTCTTTTATTTTTTAATTCTAATTTATTTATTTACTTTTAGTTTTCAACATTCATTTCCACAAGATTTTGAGTTCCAAATATTCTCCGCATCTGTCCCCTCTGGCCACCCCAAGACAGTGTGCATTCTGATTACTCCATCTCCCAATCTGTTCTCCTTTCTATCATAACCCTCCCTTCTCTTATTCCCAACCCCTCCATTTTCTTAGAGGACAAGATAGATTTCTATACCCCACTGTCTGTATATCTTATTTCCCAGTTGCATGCATAAACAATTTTTAACATTCATTTTTAAAACTTTGAGTTCCAACTTTTCTCTCTCCCTTCCTCCCTCCCCACCCATACCCACTGAGAAGGCAAGCAATTCAATATAGGTTATACATGTGCAGTTATGCAAAAGACTACCATGATAGTCATGATGTGCAAGACTATATTTCCCTCCATACTATCTTGCCCCCCATTTATTCTGTTCTCTCTTTTGACCCTATCCCTCCTCAAAAGTATTGACTTCTAATTATGCCCTCCTTCCATTTGCCCTCCCTTCTATGATCCCCCCAACCCCTGTTTATCCCCTTCTCCCCTACTTTCCTGCAGCATAAGATAGAGTTTCATAGCAAATTGAGTGTGCATGTTATTCCCTCCTTAAGCCAAATGTGATGAGAGTAAGCTTCACTTTTTCCCTCTCACCTTGCTTTCTTCCCTTCCATTGAAAAAGCTTTTTCTTGCCTCTTTTATGTGAGAGATAATTTGTCCCATTCTATTTTTCCCTTTCTCCTCCCAATATATTCCTCTCTCCCACTTAATTTTATTTCTTAGATATCATCCCTTCCTATTCAGCTCACCCTGTGCCCTCTGTCTATATGTATATAATCCCTCCAACTACCCTAGTACTAAGAAAAGTCTCAAGAGTTATAAATATTATCTTTCCATGTAGGAATGGAAACAGTTCAACTTTAGTAAGTCCCTTATATGATTTTTCTTTCCTGTTTACCTTTTCATGCTTCTCTTGACTCTTGTGTTTGAAAATCAAATTTTCTATTCAGCTGTGCTCTTTTCATCAAGAATGCTTGAAAGTCCTCTATTTCATTGAATTACCATTTTTTCCTCTGAAGTATTATACTCAATTTTGCTGGGTAGGTGATTCTTGGTTTTAATCCTAGTTCCTTTGATTTCTGGAATATCATATTCCAAGGCTTTGATCCCTTAATGTAGAAGCTGCTAGATCTTGTATTATCCTGATTTAATTTCCACAACACTTGAATTGTTTCTTTTGGGCTGTTTGCAATATTTTCTCCTTGACCTGGGAGCTCTGGAATTTGGCTACAATATTCCCAGAAGTTTTCCTTTGGGAATCTCTTTCAGGAGGCGATTGGTGGATTCTTTCAATATTTATTTTACCCTCTGGTTCTAGAATATCAGGGCAGTTTTCCTTGATAATTTCTTGAAAGACGATATCTAGGCTCATTTTTTAATCATGGCTTTCAGGTAGTCCCATAATTTTTAATTTGTCTCTCCTGGATCTATTTTCCAGTTCAGTTGTTTTTCCAATGAGATATTTCACATTGTCTGCTATTTTTTCACAGTCATTTTTTCATAGTCATTAGCTTCCATCTTTTCCCTTCTAATCTTTAAGGAATTGCTTTCTTCAGTGAGCTTTTGGACCTCCTTTTCTGAAAATCTGGTCAATTCTGCTTCTTAGGTCATTCTTCTCTTCATTGGCTTTTTGGATCTCTTTTGTCATTTGGGTTAGTCTATTTTTTACAATTATTTTCTTTAGCATTTTTGGGGTCTCCTTTAGCAAACAGTAGACTCATTTTTCATGATTTTCTTGCATCATTCTTATTTCTCTTCCCAATTTTGCTCTACTTTCTCTTGATTTTCAAAATCCTTTTTGAGCTCTTCTATGGCCTGAGACCAATTCATATTTTTCTTGGAGGCTTTGGATGGAGGAGCTTTGACTTTGTTTTCTTCTGTTTGTATGTCTTCCTTGTCACCAAAGTAAGATTCCCTAGTCTGATTCTTTTTTCGGTTTTTGCTCATTTCCCCAGCCATTTACTTGACTTTTGAATTCTTTGTCAAGGTAGATCTCTGCTTCCAGTGGGAGTGGGGGGGGTGTACTGTCAGTCGCTTGATTCCCCCACAATCTATGGGCCTAGATCTCCAGAAACAGTTGCCATCTCTGCCCCTGCTTCTGCTGTGGCTGCTGCAGGTTTCTCTGCCCTCTTCCCCCTCTGCCACCCTGGAGCTGGGGCCAGACCACTACACTCTCCCATACTGGTCCCACAGGCATTTTCCACTGTCCTTCCAATTTGTCCTCAGCATTTTGGGGTCCTGAAATCTGGAAACTGCCACAAGTGTGAGAGATTCAGTCTTCCCAAGGCCTTCTCAGGTCCTGTCTGTGCCAGCATGACCCATGCTGGACTGCACCCTGCCCCATGCATGGTGCAATAGATACTTCCTGGCAACTTTCCAAGCTGTCTTGGGCTGAAAGTTTGCTTCACTCCATCATTCTGTGGGTTCTGAAGCTTCAGAATTTATTTAGAGTCATTTTTTACAGATATTTGGCTGGGCTTGAGGGCAGCACTCTATAAAGTGCATGTTGTTACTCCCATCCAGGCTCTGCCCGCCTCATTCAGACACTTCTTGTCAGGTGAGAGCCTTTGACATTTGAGTACTATTGCAGTTCATGAGTTGCCCATATGTTACCAGTCTCTCGTCACTTGACCAGCTTAATTCTTTTTACAATTTTACATTTTCTGGATGATGTATTTCATTTTACTTCTTACACAGAGGCCACAGTTACTCACGTACTCTAGCCTATTATTCCACTGATGGTTCAAACAAAGAGAATGAAGCATGAACAGATTTGAAGACCAAGTAGATCTTGTTGATGATATCAGGTGCAGGTGATATAACCTTAAAACTCTGGAATTAAAACCACCACACTACTCTCATCCAGATGGTGCTACTTAACAACTTGTATCTATGTAGTTGATTTCTCATGAAACTCTGTTGATATCATCTCCATTTTACAGATGAGGAAACTGAGGTGCCAAGAGGTCACACAGTTAGTAAGTGCCCTAGACCCACTGCTGCCTTTCTTGCACTATACTGCCTCTCCTCATAATTAAAGACTACCAAAATGCAGACCAAAGCCATGAGGTCCTTGCTCAGTGACCTTACAATTGAGTGTGACTTGCTCCACCCCATAAAGCCATCAGTCCTCTTCAGAGCCAGATGTTTTACTAACTTGCTTGTTTCCAGATTCCTGCTCAGGAAGTGAACTCCCACAGGGCTAATGGAGAAGTAAAAACTCACCCACATTGTCCAGACATTGACCCAAATTGTTAGCTGAACCTTTCCTTAGATGTGATAATGTTGGGTAAATGTATTTTTGTGCCTGGCATTCTTTTTCTGCACATCTGATTTTAGCTGAGATTGGAAATACCAGGCTTCCATAATAACTGCTGTTCCCTTGGGGTCAATTGTGCTACCTATAGATTTCCCTGTACCTGTCCTGCTTTCACTTAACCAAGTTGTGGTATTCAGGATGTAGCCAAACCCCTCCAGCTACACAAAATCTTATAAAAGCCTCAGTTCCCATGACATTTCTAGTCCAGTGCTCTAAATGTGAATGGGCTGGTAGGGATTAAGTTAAGCAAGATATCCAGAATTCCAAATCAGGCACTATGTTTTGTTTTATTTTTTTCTTTGATAGAGGTGAGAAACTGAGAAATAGTCCCTTTCATGGTGATGCATACTGGCTTTATACATAATACCTAAATACAAATTGTGAGGGATTCAAAAGGAATGGTAAATTCTGACTATCTTCAAGGGGCTTACCATCTACTAAATGAAAAAAAAAAGACAAATGTACATGTATCCCTTCTCTCACCTCCTTCTTTGGAAATCCCAGATGACTTCCCTCAAGACTCAGCTCAAGCATCACCTCCTGTTCTTTCACATTCCATCCTCCCACTCCAGGGCTAAGGCCTTGCCTTCTAAGATTACTTTTCATCACCTCCATATGCATCTCACATGTGCCTATTTATTTATGGATGGATTGTCTCCCCCATTAAGATGTAAACTGCTCGAAGGCAGGAATTACTTTTGGTTTTGTATCACTAGTGGATAGCACAATGCCTAACACTTCATATGTGCTTAATAAATACCTGCTGACTGGTTAATAAAGAAAACATAAGAGAATATAAGATATAAATAATAGTATGAGTTCTCATTTCTTTAGTCCTTTACTTATAAGTGTAAGAATGGATAGAGAGAATAATGGCCAGAGCTGGCCTTAGAGTAAGGAAGATCTAGGATCAATGACTGTTTCTGAATGACTGTGTGCCCTGGGCAAGACATTTAATCTTGCCATGCCCCAGGAACTCTCTTAGACTATAAATTGTAGAGCGTATGATAATCTTTCTTGGTAGCCAGTTAGTCAATAAACGTTTCCCTTTTCAGAGCTGTTCCTCCACCTTTGGTGTGTCTGTCACCCATCTCTCACCTATGGCTCTAAGAAGCTATAGCATGCACAGTGGCCACACTCTGTTAAATCATCTAGGCAGACAGGCAGACCAGGTTGAGGGTAACTGATGGGTCTCAAACTTATCAGTGAATTAGGGGATATGTCCACCCCAAGCATGTTAAGACTTTTCCCAGCAGACTAGGTAGGTGAGAAAAAATTGTTCCAAAGGCTATTCTCAGCAATACAATGATTCAAGAAAACCCTGAAGGACTTATGATGACCAAACCCATTACTTAGGATGATCAAACATCAAAGATGCTAAGGTCATCCCCTGCATCCCAGGCCATCACCAATTGTCTTGGCTTTAATCTTGCCACTGGACTGCAATGACTGGAAAAAAAGAAAGTGAGGCTGAAGATTTGCAGGATTCTGTCTCACTTAAATCCAATTCACACACAAGTCAAGACATCCCCCATCATCCACTATTTTACCCCAACATCATGATATCATTGGTCCTCTTCTAAAAGGAAAGATGAACAGCAACTCAGTATTGGGCACTGCTCTAAGCACTGGAGAAACAAAAAAAGACACAAGACAGTTCTCACTCTCAAGAAGTTCACAATCAAAAGAGGGGGAAAAACTTATAAAAAGAAACTACAGTGAGGGTGGAGGGTTGCACACGATGAAGTCCAGAGGATTTTATCCAGAGGGAAACTATGAAAGGGCTATCCTGCTAGTCCTCTTTAAATGGAGGCTCTGGGAGGATCTTACCACTGTCCACACTCCACCCTCTCCAATCAGCAATGGGAAGGGATATCAGGGGCAGAGGGTGCTAAAGAGGTGTGAATTTCAAGATTTATATTGTCTTTCAAGATAATGAGATTCCAGAGAGTTGAGTGAAACACAGAAGAAGACAGCCAGTTGGAAAACAGTAGAGGAAATTTGTTCACTAGGAGATTCCCTGCAGAGGTGAAATCACAGGTTTGCTCAAAATTTTACTTATGCACATTATCTCACTCAATCCTCAACAACCCTTTGAGGACAGATGGTAAAAGAATTACTTGTGCACATTTTACAGATGAAAAGACTGGGGGTAGAAAGAAGTGAAGAAGTACTTGTTAGGTAACATATGCTAAGTAGAGTCCCTGTTCTCAAGGAGCTCAAGTGCCAAGTGAGGGAGATAGCACAGAGTTCATGTTCAGTTATAACACATTTTAAAAAAACTGTACCAAATACACAGGTAAATTTGTGCATAGATTTGTGCAAAATATGTACAAAGTTGTAATACAGAAAATTTCAACTTGGTTCTCTTTCTAAAGCTTAACAGATAATACCCTTCCCATTGTGAAACCCTACTGGATGAATTTCCCCAGTTCATCCTTTTGTAGACTAAGCTATTTGTACCCATTCTTTATGAATCAAACTAGAATAAAAGTTAGGGGGAGAGGGGACAGGGTTGCAAGAAGGGAGGTGAAGAGAGGCATCTTTGGGTACTTATTATGTTCCTTATTAGACATACAACTAAAGGTCATGTGCATCGTCTCTTAGGCAGGAATCTGCATAGGGGCCCTTCCAGCTGTTGACCTAGCCATTAGTCTTCTAGCAAAAGGGGCTTTTCCAAAACCCCGATAATTGCAGTAATTTTCATTTGTGAATCTAGGTACTCCTGAGACCCACCCACCAGCCTTTCTGTGCTCGAGTAAAATGGCAATTTCTCTTTATGGACTTCATGAAGAAGGAACTGTCTCAGTCACAGATAAAAAAAATACATATATATCTGCAGAAGAGAGCATGTTTTGACTGCAGGAATAGATTCTGTATGAATAGAACCCTGAGGCATCAAACAGTTTAAATAATGGTTTCCATTCCAGGGGAGAGAAAAATATTTTTCCTTGATAGCACTTTTTTTATATATTCACTACATTGGAATTACTTTTTCAAAATTCTGCCAGTGAAGACTTATCATATGTGGGTGCTATTGCTGTAACATAAAGATAAGGATGGAAGCAAATTTCACTCCAAGCTCATGAGTCCGTAAATTGGAACTATCCTTCATAACACAAAGCATTTTACCAATCCAAAAATTTTTCTCGAAGGCAAGACAGGAGGGTCTTTTTTTTCTTCTTGCAGAAATTTCCTGCCGTCTGTCAACTTTCCTGAGCTTATTCACAGTCCATTTATGAGGGAAAGATAGGAACAACATGAGGTTGGGTGTTCCAGGAGCTATAGAAGATTTACTTCTGGCTATTTAAGAAAAAAAATGAATTCTACAACTAAATAGGGATAAGAAAAAGTAAAGCATTAAAATTCATGTCGTAGCTCATATAATTATATTGAGTCCTTCCTCAAAAGGGCATACATACACATCTTCACAATGGCTGGAGCTAGTGTTATACCTTTCTTTAAAATGACAGATTATAGAAGTCCCTTTTCTTGCCTGTTCCTTCCTTGTGTAATCTTTGGCTCAGTGTTTAATTTCTCTGGGCTTCCTTTTCCTCACCTGTAAACTGTGAAAGTCGGACTAGGTGGACTCGAAAGTCCCTTTTAGCTGTAATTTTCATCTGATCATCTTATTCTTCTGCTCAGAAAATTCCAAAGGCTCCTTATGGTCTCCAAGGTAAAACACAAACTCTTCCATTTGGCTTCTAAAGTCCTCTGCATCCCTCATCTAGACAACCTTTCCAGGTCAATGACACATTACTGTCTGCTGGAGCCAAGTCCTCCTCCTTATTATTCCCTACATACTACATTCCTTTTCACCTTTGTGCCTCTGCATAGACTGAGAGGGGGAGGAGGAGGGAATAAGCATTTATACGGTACCTACTATGTGTCAGGCATCATGTTTAGCACAGTGCCTGGCACACAGTTGGTGGTTAATAAATGTTTGCTCCTTGATATCAATTGATGCCAAGAATTCTCCTGTTTCTCATCTACACCTCCTGGAAATGCCCAGCTACCTTTAAGTTTCAGCTCAAATACTGTCTCCTTCAAGAGGCCTTCCCTAAGCCTCCAGTGGTTAGCACTCCTCTGGCCCCCATGAATAATAATAATAATACTATTGTATTATATATTATACAATAATAATATTGCATATATAATATAATAATATTGTATTTATTTATAATATAAAATAATATAATAGTATTGTATTTATTTCACATGTATCCTCTACACATTTCTCCATGAATATATCACATCCTTCTCCCAAAATATAAGCTTGTTGAGGGCAACTCCTGACTCACTTTTATATTTGGAGCTTCTGCATATCACAGTGACCAGCACATGAGTAGAGAGTTGGCCTGTCCTGGGCATAGGGGACTCCAGGGTGAGGAAGACTTCTTCACACATGCAGGTTGGCAACTGCTCTGCAGCTTGAAAGTTGTAGAAAGTTGCCCAAGGCAGTGAGAAGTGACATGATTTGTCCAGGGTCACACAGTCAATATAGAACAGAGGCAGAATCTGAATCCAGATCTGGGTTTAAAACTGTCCCCCTGTACACTACACCATACTATCTCTCGTGGCATAGGGTAGGTACAATAATAAATACTTGCTGATCATTGTTTGGTAAATTGATAATACTTTGATTCGCTTGAGGATGCTGATCCAGACTGGGAAAATAAGGTGATAGAAAGTCTTACTTAATATTTGATCTGAACTTAATGAAAAAATTATTTGGATGTTCAAAGGATTTCCTAAGATGCTTTCCTGCTCCTCACTTTTCATTTGATTTACTTTTCATTTTCTGCACCTCAGTCATAGGCTCAGTCTCAGAGGGTTATAGATCCCTGTGTTAACTTTTTATTCTAATTTTTGGATTACACTGCAAAGAAAAAAAGATATGAAAGTAATACTTGCCCCCTTTCTTCTAGCCCCAACTCATTTCATCATGACATTAAAACTCACTAGAACACCCTAAATCTAAAAAAGTATGGGAAGTGAATTTCAGACGTCCTTAACAAGAATGTCACAAATCATTCCCTGAGAAGTATGCTTTTGGGGTATTTTTTTGGTGTTGTTTTGTTTTCAGATTTCTGTCTGCTCTGTCCCCAGAGAGCAGTACTATGGCTCACCATCTCGTCCCATCCAGTCATTCACAATCCATGACTTGCAGAACAGCTGGACCAGTGCCACCCACCTGACCAGTGACAATGCACACAGGCCATTAGGGTTCCCTGTAGCGTCACCTTTGTTCCTGACCATTTGGGGACTGTTTTTTCCTTTACTTGGATCTGAAACCACATTTTGTTTTATCCTTATATGAGGCCTTCTCAAGATTTCTTTCCTAAAGACAATTATTTTCTTGGAGTTTCCACCCTCTCCTTTTTGTTATCCTTGTATGACTAGAAATACACAAAATGGGACACACCTCTTCCTTTAAAACAAAAAAACCTTTAACCTCTCAGTAATGACGATCTTAATACCCAGTGTGCTCTAAACACCTGAGACATACTCTGTCCTGAGCAGCCCAGCCCCTCCTCCCAGAACCTGGGAGTCAATAAAATAAAATACCCCCTTTCTCTTTAATTAACATATGAAATAAACACAATCTGTGACACCTAGTGTGCAGCAGCAATTAAGAGGCATTGCTTAGTTAAACCTCCTAATACCTCATTTAAATATGCAATTAAGGGATAATTGCCTTCAATCAATAAAAAAATTGAAATATTTCGCAGGGGCTTCAATTATTTTTTGCTAGGCTTTCTACTTTCTCCTTGGCCTGAGCTAAGCCTATGAGTCTTACTTCTCTTATTAAAGTGACATTACCCCCTTTCTTCATCTTGGCTTTTAAGCATGTTATTAACATCACAAGAGGCCAATAACTATGGGTAAGCCTTCAAAATCATCTCTTTTGGCCTTAGTGAGAATTTCCATAGCCCTGAAATTGCCTCTTCGTGACTTGCCTTAGGTTAAGGTCTTTGTTTTTACCCAGGCTAGAGACATCCATTTTCATCTCAAAGCAAACTAATCTACTCTAACCCAGGAACAATATTCCAGTGCTTCCGACTGACCAACCATCAGTAGAAAAGATAATCCTTAAGTAATCCAAAAGGCAATCCCTTTGCATGGTCTGCTTATTCACTTTGGTGCCCTGGGTTTTCGGCCTCCCCCTTGACCTCCAAACAATTCCAATATGTACGTACATATGTACAAACAATTTAGGTAATGGAAATATCTTATACTTAATCCTGAGGAAAAACATGGACAAATATATAAATTAAATTTGGAAGCAAGGTAGAAAACACCCAGGAAGATCAAGAGTAGGACAGGCAGCCTCAAAGTGTTTGGTGTCTGGGCAGCAAGGGCCAATGAAATATTCAGCCTGGAGTGGTATATAAAGTCAGCACATGAGGCTGATCTTGGATAGTCAGCTGTGCCTCCATTGAGTGGGAAAAATACAAGGAGTGAGCAACGGTCCCACAGTCATATCCCGAAAGTGAGGTCCCTCAATCAGGGATCAAGTTAGTAAGGTAGCTGGGACCAGGTAGCCCACATCAAAGTCAAGTGGAGGGACCCATCCCCTCTGAGGAGTGGAGATGGGATCCAGGGGCATCGAGGGGAAAGAGGGTCTTTCGTGAAGCCAGCTGACGTAGGTTTCAATTTCAGCTCTGATGCTGACTCCTCTGTATGACCTTCAGCACTTAACCTCAGTTCCCTCATCTATAAAATGAGGAGATTGGAATAGTTCACCTCTAAGGTGTCTCCCAGCTGTAAACCCTAAACTCTAAACAGTTGTGCTGGATAATAGAAGAAAAAATGGCAAAAGTGTAAAAATCATTCTGACCTGAATTTTGTGAATCCGTAAATCCAGGCTCATCTGAAATTAATCTGATAATGGGTTCAACTGCCTCCTTCACTCTGGTTGAGTAGACCTGACCTTAAAAGATCCATGTTATTTTGTTCTGAATATGAAGAGGCATTATTACATTGCTACTTAGGGAGGTGTAAGATGTGTACTGTTCAATTTGGAGCACCTCAGGACTCAGAAAACCCCTGAGAACCAAGAGGCAATAATAAAAGGATGTTTTTATTGAGAAGATGAGCTGCCTAAAATCCTAGCTCCTCCTGAGTGTGAATATTCAAAACAAAGCTTCAGAAGACTGGGGTATCTTTAAGCCTCACAACTCAGACCCTGTAATCCAGAAATGGACTCTTTCCTTTTCTTTTTCTAAGCACTACCAAGGTTACCTAATTCGGACACTGTGTGCCCATCTCAGCCAGTCCAAAGACATCATTTTCCTTAAAAAGTCATTGCTTTATTTTCAATTCTTCATTTACACAAGAGTTAGCTTTTAGACTGACCAAGAACACCTTAATTTGACATGGAGAAACTCTTCACAACCTGGCCTCTTCCACTTTTCCAGTCTTCTTACAAAGTACTGTCCTCCACTGACTAGCTGAGTCTACTTGCTGTGGTCCTCAGACATGACATTACATTTTCTATCTCTTGCTGTCCCCATGCCTAAAAGGCTCTTCTCCCTCATCTCTACCTTTAAGAAACCCTGGCTTTCTTCAAGACTTAGCTCAAATTCCACTTCCTGAGGACCCTTCCAAGTCCCCCCAAGTTCCAGGGTCTTCTCCTCTGAGATTACCTTCTATCTTCTTTATTTATCCTGCACCAATGGCAAATAACTCTGGTATTTTTACCAAGAAAATCCCAAATGGGATCACAAAGTCATACACACAACTGAATTAAGTGAACACCACCATAACTAACATATCTACATGATGTCATTTATATGATATGTTTCCCCCAGTATAATGAGAGCTCCTGGTTGAAATTAGCAAGCATTAGCTCACATTTTACGATTTTTCTTGTTATACAGAGAGCAGTTTTGTTATAATAATATTTATTGTGAAGGAATTTTGATATCATTTTTTTCAGTTGTGGATTTTTAATATGGCATGGGCCTTTTCTCTCTACTGAAGAAATCACCTTCATCAAGTCATGTTTTTTTGTAAATTTTTTTTCCATCTGTCCCAACTCAAGGGAATCAGCTCATTTCTGAGATCCTGAATATCCAACTCTGAATTCCCCCATGTTTCTTTCACTTATTAAACCAAAATTAGAGAATCATAGAATGTTAGAGATGGAAGGAACCCCAGGAAATATCCAATCCAACCCCCTGAATTTATGAGGAAACCGAAAACTAGAGATGTCATACAGTACATCAGTGGCAAAGCCAGAAGTATAGTTTTTAGCCAGCTAGGTAGTGCAGTGGTTAGAGCAATGGTCCTGGAGTCAAGAAGACAGTAAGTTGAAATCTAGTTTCAGAGATTTGCTAATGGTGTGACCTTGGAGAAGTCACTTAACCTCTGTCTGTCTCTGTGAAATAGGGATTAGAAGACCTACCTCCCAGGGCTGTTGTGAGGATCAAATGAGAAAATAGTTTAGTGTTTTAGTACAGCGTCTGGCACATAGTAGGTACTTAATAGTTGTTTCCATCCTTTTCCTTCAGTTTCCTCACTGTAAAATTTTACAGCTGTTTCCTCAACTAAAATGGGGAAAGTAACAGCACAGTACCTGGCACCCTTCCTTCCTTCCTTCTTCTCTTCTTTCTTTCTTCCTTCCTTCTTTCCTTTCTTTCTTTCCTCCTTCCTTCCTTCCCCTTCTTTCCTACCTTCTTTCTGTTCTTCCACCCTTCTTCTCTTTCAGTGTTCTTTCCACTACACCCTGGTCAAAGTTTAATCCTGCTTCTGATTCCTTTCTGGACCTGATTTCCAGCAAATACAACACTTGGAGGAAAAAATAGTAAGAATACACTTGAGAATGGAATAAGCCTGTTCCTTGGGATGGGCTAAGAAACAGGAGAAAGAGGACCTAGACTAACTAACATTTTGCTATTCATCAATGTTTGGCATTACCAGGCAAAAAAAAAAACAAAAACAAAAACCCAAAGCCTGTATTTCATTTCAGTCCTTTGCCAGTGTTTAAGTGAACTCAGGTATAAATCTCTACCCATAACAATATAGCTTGTTGTTCAGTTGTTTTAGTCATGTCCAAGTCTATGACCCCTTTGGGAGTTTCCTTGGCAAAGATGCTTGACTGTTTTGCCATTTACTTCTCCAGTTCATTTTACAGGTGAGGCAAACTGAGGCAAACAGCATTAATTGACTTGGCCAGGGTCACACAGCTAGTTAGTGTCAAGTAACTTGCCCAGAATCACATAGCTAGTTAAATGTCTGAGGTCAGATTTAAACTCAGGAAAATGAGTCTGACTATAGACTATAGACTATCTACCCACTATACCATCTAGCTGCCACAACAACATAGCTGAGTTGAAATTAATGCAAATTCACATAATCCAAACTTTGCTTCAGTATAAATATAAAATACCAGATTGCATTTAATGCAAACCAAAATGTGAATGAAGTTCTCTACACCTACCAGATCACGTATGAAGATTTAAACAAAGAGAAGACAGTCCAGTCTACAACGTAAAAATGTTTTAAATGACAATAAAATTGTTTTTTTCATATCATGAGTATAGGCTTATCTTTTAGGTAAGCTATTATAATTTCAATGGCTTTTTTTAATTTTGCTTTTTATAACTATTCTATTACTTTGTAATGAACTTGACTCAGAAATATATTTTTTCTTATCTTTTGCTATTATATTACATTAATAAAAAACTTATTTCTAAATTTTTTCATTGCATATTTCCATTGGGGTGGAACAAATTACCTTATTTTACATATAATTATAACTTCAAAAAGTACAAGTTCAATAAAGCTTCTCAGGATTCATTGTTCACACTATGCAGGACCTAGCTACAGTAGATTCCCACCCTCACCCCCAACTAAAGTCTGTACTCAAAAACCTCTCCTAATTCAGAAACCCTTACTTTTTCCGTGTGGCACTTTGCCCAGGAGAGGTATGTTGAGCTATCTTTGCAGGGTGAGATTTTTAAATAACTCTGCCTCTCAAATCCCCATTTCCATTTGCCTCAGATTGAGCCAGCCCAGGATGGTACCACGGACAGAACACAGCCTAGAGTCAAAGCAGTTGGTTTCCCTCTGCTGCTTGTTATGTGACCCGAGGAAATCATTTGAATTCCTCAAGCCTCAATTTCTTCATCTGCAAAATGAGAAATGGACTAGGTTCCTTGCAACTTTAGATCTATGATCCTGTCCACTCAGTTTAGGCTTCTTAAAAACTTGAATGAAAAACTCTATTTGCCGCAAGGCAGAATGTCTACCTTGAATTATTATCTCCTTTCCTATTCTGAAGAGCTGGTTATTGGAGGAAATACTGAGGCTGATAACTTTGTGCAGCAATGCCTCACTTAAATCCAGTTCATGAGCAAGTCAAATTATCAACCTCACGATATCATTAGTCCTTAAGGACAATAATCCTGAAGATCCTAAAAAGAAATCTTGGGATTTTCTGTACTGTTTTTCCTTGAGGCTAAAGCAAAACATTAATGAGACAACTCCATACTTCTCCTTAGGGTATCAATACAATCTTTCTAGTTCCTTAGAGTAAAATGTGCTTCCTTAACAAAAGGCAAGCAGATCCTACCTTAAAGCTTCTTCAAAAACAATGGAAAGGGTACTAACTTGGAGTCACAGGACCTTAGTTCTTATTCTACCAATGGCACATTTCCCATCATTCTAGACCTCTTCCTCTTGTGATCAGTCTACCTCCTGGGTGTCACAGAGACCTAGTTCATCCTAAGAGACACCGCTCCCCTAACCATTTGTTCTAGTACAAGTTACACTTTCTTACCCATCGGCACACTAACTGATCATGGAGGTAGAGTTACATGTTCCTTAGTTTTTATTCATTGATCCTATACAACTATTCTATTCTACTCCTATTCTACTATATCTAGTAGAATCATTCATTCCAGATCCTGAGGGCAATCATCTATTAGTTCTTTCTTTCTTCCACCAGGAGTTCAGTATCTAGATCAACCTCCTTCATAACTCCTATCCTTATACTACGTCATACTACGTCACTTCAGCAAACTTGCTGGTGTTTTTAAAACCCCCAGCCTCCCAGTTCTTCACTCTCAACACCTTTTACCTACTCCTTTGAGACAATGGAGCCACACACAGAGAGGGCCATGCCTATGATAGCACCATAATTGTTTGGTCATTTCAGCTGTGTCTTTCTCTTCATGATCCCATTTGGGTTTTTCTTGGTAAGATACTAGAGTCATTTGTCATTTCCTTTACCAGCTCATTTTCTTTCTTCCACATTTATTTATTTTATTTTTAATATATGGAATAAAACAAGCATTTCCATAACATAGTATAATAAAAAATAGTTGATTGCACATCAAACTGTAAATCTGTTATGTACAACTTGCTATTCTTTTTAAATACATAAGGTTATCATCAATTTTTTTCTTCCATCCCACCTCTATCCCACCCTAGAGATATCTATATATAAGTATACAGATACATATATATCTATATATATACACACAAAATTATTCTACATACTTCTATTTATCAATCCTTTCTTTGCATGCAGATGGCATCTTTCTTCATATGTCCTTTATAGTTAATTTTTTAGTGAATAAGTCGTTTTGACTATTATAAATACCAGTTGATGTGATAGATGAGGAAACTGAGGCAAATTCAGGATAAAGTCACTTGCCCAGCTAGTAAGTGTCTTGAGGTCAGATTTGAACTCAGGAAGATGAGTCTTCCTGACTTCAAGCCTGGTGCTCCATCCATTGCACCACCTAGTTGTTCTTGTCATTATCTATCAATTCTCTGCTTTCATATTGAAAAATTCAGAAATTCCCTTATCTGAGCATAATCTCCTATCATTCCATCTGTCCCTATATCTTACTTATTCCTCCCTAACCCTTTCTTCATCCTTCCCAAATACCTCAGTACTTTCTCAATAGTCACTCTGCTATGGTTTCACTTTGTTCTTTTCCCAATCTCTACCATATGGTTCCTAAAGTTAACTAGCTTAACATTATACCACCTTCTATTCTCCAGTCTTTCACACCCTTTTCCTATCACTTACTCATACCTTGCCAAAACTCAAGCCTGGATTACTCCTCCCATCAACTTCCTACACTCCTAATCATTGCTTCTGAACCAAGAGGAAATCATACAACCACATTGACTGGGTCCTCTACAAATTTAAATTATCTAATCTCAATCAGGCCCTCACTGCAAGACACTAGGCAGTCTTTTTATTCCTTCATAATTGGAGACTCTATGGTGATCTCCGTAACAGCAATTCCAAACCTTCCACTTCAAACTTAAGCCTCGCACCATCCCCTTCTCTCAGCCTCTCCACAGATGACCTATATTGATATTTCACTGAGAAAATAGAGGTTATTCTTGGCCTTCTTTGGCCTCCTCTTCTTCTCTACATCTCAAAACTCCTTGCTATCATTCTCCATTCTCTCTTTTACTCAAGTCTGTGATAAAGAAGTAACCCTTCTCACCAAGGTCAACCCTTCTCCACAAATTCTTGATGCCATCTTCTCAGAGTAGGCTCTTACAATAAGCTCCTTGAAGTCAGAGACCACTTACCTTTGTCTCAGAGTTACCAGTGCCTAGCTACTAGTGTTTGGTACATAGTAGGTGTTTAATAAATGCTAATTGATTGATTGAAACATGTAGTTGTACTATAATAGTATTTATTATAATTTTGTCTGTATCTACTCATTTTATATATGGAGGTTCAGATATTAGAGCATAATTTTTTTCCAAGCCTGCTCTATATATTGCCACTAATTTAATCTTCCTGAAATATCAATTTTATATTATCATCCAATGAAGAATTAACTCTTTTCCCTCAACTACTTATGACTCTAGGTCTTTAGAAGCTGCTATTTTCAATTTTAAATGAGCAAAACTCTTCTGTTGTCTATACCTATCCATGGAGAATCCCCAGAGCAGGCTGCAAATATTCCTGCTGTTCTTTCAGTGTCTTGAGTACACCAGTGCATCACTGATGTTTCTATCAATTGTGTCTTACTCTTACTATATAACTGCCCACCTTTTTGCTTAGTCACACACACACATACACACATATGTAAATATACATACACATATATATACATACACACATATGTATATATATATATCTATGGTAATATTTTTATACCATTTCTCTTTCACAGGTGATTGTTAATAATATACTCAAGCCTGCTTTTGATTTAAGTTGTCTTTCGATTGCCTTTTGAGTTATCTAAATGGAAATGCAATCTGTGTCCCTTTAGGCTTTGTCTGGCTATATCTACTTACAGAAATGTCTCCGGTCAGGTAGGAGAGATGAGGACCTTGCCCCTGGGCTGTCTTTGTCTCTGTCACTTTTCCTTGCCCATTCTGCTACATTGAAGAGTATGAAAGATTTAGAAATGGAAAACTAAGGGACCCTGAACCACAAAGCTGTTTGTTAGCTATTAAGCAAATAACTCAATGGATTACGAGCAGTTTTAGTCTATTTTACAATGATTAAAGAAGCACTGGGAAGATTCATCATAAACTAGGATGATGTCACTAATAGAGAGATCTAAGGCCCTGGATGAGAAAGTTTAGTCCAAAGAAAAGAACAGACCCAGTAGTCATTAGCTGGCTGGAAGAGTCCTACTCTTTGTTCTAAAAAGTGTGGTATTTGAGCCATAGAATCTCTTACTAGATAGATGAGCCAGCTGTCTCAAAATGGAACAAGGCAAGTCACTCCTCAAGGGAAGAAAAAATGTCAAGAAGGTCCCCTTCCCCTCCACAGGCTGCTATTGGTAGTCACTCAAAACAAAGTCAAGTGCAAGTCATGTCATTTATCTGGTGTCATGGTCTTCTTCGAAAAAAAAGGACAAATACAACACATCAGAAGCATGGCTTCAAGACATTTGCTTTTCCAATTTTTTTAATTTATTTTCTTTACTTATTTTCTTTAAAACTCCAACTTTTGAACCAAGAGATGATAGAAGAACCCACTTTTCTCAAGAGGAAGAGATAGGCAAAGATTTCACCAGAACCAAAAGCTGGTAGCAGAGACAATTCCATAGCCATGTGCAAGTAATATCAGATTTGGCATTATCTGGAGGAGACGACCCATATACACATATAGTTCAGTCATTTTTCAGTTATGTCCAACTCTTCATGATCCCACTGGGGTTTTCTTGATGAAGACATGGAGCGGTTTGCCATTTCCTTCTCTGGCTCATTTTACAAATGAGGAAACTGAGGCAAACAGATAAAGTGACTTGCTCAGGGTCACATAGCTAAGGACCCCTTGCTACCTATTTAGCAGAATTGTATCTAGCAAAGTCCATTCTACTAAAGCAACATTCAGTGAAGACAACACACCTAGCAGAGGCTACACGACTGGAAGAACAGTGGAGAAATGTGTCTAGCCATGATTCCCAGGGACAACAAAGAGGTCCCTATATCCAGTAGGAATCAGTTGGAATAACTCAGTGACATCAGAAAACATCATCAGCAATGCAGTGCCAGATGGGAGTTGCCCCTCTCCATGCTAATGCCCTGACCATATATATTCTCTACCTACATGCTTCTCCCTACATGTTCCCTACAGGTATCTATCTTTCCCACTGATGGTATATGTATTTGTGGAAGAATGTGTCCCAGGTTTAGGGTGAGAAATGTTTCATTGTTATTTGAGTTAACATATTGTTGTTGACTCTACTATCAAATGAAAGGTTATTTCACAAAATGATTTCACTATGAATTGTGTCTTATGATTAAATATTAAAAGTAAACACATCAATAGGAACTTATGGACTGTGATTCTGAGTCAATATGGATCCAGTAAGTATCTTGAATCTAGGGTAGCTGTCTCTGTAGGACCCACCCTGATAGGTACGGGTCCTCTCAGGCAATACTTGTGCTTCTGACTCTTCCGAGAGCACATTCTTCCAAAATTCTTGGCAATATCTCATTACCATGAGACTTTTGATGTTAAAGAAATGAACTTGTACAAAGAGTGAGCAATCTGAGGTCACTGAAAGTCCTGCACAATTTCCCAAAGGTGGTCCAGCCTGTTTTGCTGCTGATGCTCTCTTCTGGGCCCAGATCAATTATCGGTTGCCTAGAGCATTTGTCCAAGCTACACGTCTTCACAAACTTCCTATCCAGCTGCATGTCATATTCAAGACAGCATGCATATTTTAACTATTTTGATATTTTTACGTTTTATAGAGTGTTTTCTCTTATTGGCCTTATGAGGCTTGGTAAGAACTATCATTCACATTTTGCAAATGAGGAACTTGAGACTCAGAGGATATGCAACATGGGATCACAGATTTTAGAGCAAGGAGTGACCTTAGACATCATCTAGTCCAGACCTTCCATTTTACAGTTGAGGAAACTGAGGCCTAAAGTGATTAAGGTGCAGTTACATTTACAGATGGGGAAATAGAGGCAGCCATGAGGCAGAGTGGGCCTGCAGTCACAAAGACCTGAATTCAAATCTGACCTTTGATAGCTGTGTGACCCTGACAAATGACCTAACCTCTGTCTGCCTCAGTTTCCTTAAATATGAAATGAAGACAATAACAGCACCTACCTTCCAGGGTTGTTGTGAGGATCAAAGGAAATTATTTGAAAAGCACTTAACTGGCATATTAACCTGTACATCACAGGAACTTAATAAATGCTTGTTTCATTCTCTAAGTGACCATGGGAGACTATGCAGTTGCTAAATCAATCAAACAGAATTCAATCCTGGATTTGGAGTCAGGGGATTTGGGTTCAAATCCTGGCTCTGACACTCACTACCTGTGTGACTTAAGCAAACTCATCTGTCCACCCTGGGCCTCAGTTATCTTATCTATAAAATTTGTGGACTGGACTAGATGATCTCTGAGGTCCTTCCCAGCCAGTGGTCAACTTAAATCCAAATATTTTAACTCCAAGTCCAGGACTCATGCTTTTATACTATGTTGACCTTCTGCTACATAAATAAATGGATGCTTAATAGGTTATCAAAGGTAGGCATGAAACCTACATCTTTTGGCCCAAAACTTAAGTAAATTAAAGATTTGTACATCCATGAGTAATTCAACACTTTCAACTCAACATCACTAAGTTTAAAACATTTCCTGTATGTACTGTTTCTACTTCAGTTGAATGTCTTAAATATGAATTTTATGTTGCAGGAGGCGTAGGGCCAGGAGGCATCTGAAGATTTCCATTAACTTGCTGCATCTTGGCAACCTCCAGTACAACCTCCCCAACGGCTCTTTGTTTGCTTTGCTTGTTGAGCTGAGTTTAAATCCAAATTCAGCTGTGAATCATTAAAGGGGGGATTTTTCTCAAAACCACTGATTTGTCTTTGGACAACTGGCAACCACTGCCCAAGCCTGCATGGCATTATTCTCCACGACAAAGCTGTCAGGGACAGAGGCAAACCAGCAGAGTCTGCCAGCTTTCGGCTCAAACTCCAGGGTAGGTGGTCACTTCTGAGGCCCCTCTGGGACTGTCCTCATTTCAGATCAACCAAAACAAATAAAAATCAAAATGCCATTGTAAGGGGAAACACCGTAAAATTATTCCCTTCTTCCTCTGATATTCTGCTTTTCTGCTGTTTGTATGGGAGGCAATGCTCCCACCTGCTTCTGATCTGGGCCAGGAGGGGGTGGGGGATAGTTTGAGATAGTCAGGCAAAAATCTTTTGTTAACCAGAAAATGGGTTCTTTTGCCTGTTTTATAAGTATGGTTTACTTTCTCTATTTTCTCTTAAGAAATACTTAACTATATACTTCATAGATGTTTTATTCATGAAGACAAACAGTATCTTTTATGTGAAGGTACAATAACTAGAAAGTCAGTGGGAATCATGCAGCTAACCTTTGGTGAAATATATTTTTTTAAATTGTAGGGTCAATAATAACAACTTTTGTGATTACCTGTATTTAGGTAGATTTGACCAAATTTCATGCTTCAACATAAAAATTCAAAACTTCAGAAACCAAAAAGGATTTCTCTCCTCTACTATCTTCAGTTAGAAGAAGATGGGTGTGTAACTGGAGAAACATATTATGTCCTCAAGAATTTGTTGCAATGTAATTATCTTTCACCTCTCTTTTTGTGTAATAAGCAGATTTCTTAGTTGTACAGGCACATATTCTTTATTAATTCACTTTACTTGGGCTGTGTATTATAAAGAATTTAGAGACGTAAAAAACAGAATTCCTGGCTTCAAGTTGTCTGTAGTCCTAGTGAGTTTTTAATTTTATATACTTCCCCTCCTTCCCACATAGAGAAAGAAGTAACTTTGCACTTGGTAGGGAAGGTTGCCAGCACTACCCAGCCTCTTACAGTCTTGTTGTTGGGATGACATCTGCATGGATGAGGATGGTCACCAAGGTAGCAAGGGGGAAAAAAGTGAAGGCATCTTCTACATCAAAGAGTATGCTCATAATCAGCCTAAACCAGAAATAAAGCAGTTAAGGGATTACTTCTCTCCCAGTCCAGGTCTTTGGAGCTGAAATAGCCCTGGGGCTATGAGCTAAAAGAGCTGACTAGACCTCCAGTAGAATGAGGAAGGGAAGGGAGGAGTCCACATACTATCCAAAGACCAGTTGAGAGAAGTCTAAAAGATATAACATATCAAAGGATCACAGCTCAATGGAAAGAGCAGCCCAATATATTAATGGCACAGAAGGGTAGTAATCAACAGTGTCAGAAACTGAAAAGGGTTTCTGTGGGGCACTGCCTTCAGGTCAAGAATTGTCCTGTGTTACATAGTCTCCCTCATCACATGTGTTTCCTGGACTATAAGACCCCTACACATGTGCTTCCTCCATGTGAGTTCCCCAGCCATAAATGCACCCTGGTCACATATGTTCCCTATGTTAATTTCTCAGCCTTGAATGGTATAACAAACTTTAGGAGAATATACTATAATGTTTACTGGAAGAATTTTTAAAACTTTTAAAAAATTAATAACTTGGAAATCATCAACATGAACATCTCCCTATACAAGAGAAAAAAGAATTGCATGTGAAACTATGAAGTTATTGTCAATAAAATTGATTTATTTTAAGCATATTTTAAATGTAACATGGTAGTTCATACTGCCCTACACATCCTTGTAGCATCCCAAGCCATCTTGACTTTAGTCTTGTCACTCGACTTTGATGACTCTGGAAGAGAAAGTGAGGCTGACAACTTTATGCAGCTCTGCCTCACTTAAATCCAATCCACATACAAGTCAAGATGTCATCTTCATGAAGTCATTGGTCTTCTTTGAGAACAAAGAAACAACAAAACAGCAGCAACATCTCTCTGTCCCCTTCTGAACTTCTTACTGCTCTTTTGTGTTTACAAATGTTTCATTTTCATTATTTTCTTTTTCCTTTTTTTAAATTTCACTATCATTCTGCCCACTTCTCCCTCCTCCTCCAAAATACTGCCCTTATTGAAGGAATTTTTTTAATACTCATTTTACTGTAACCTTAAATTGTATCTTTTGTTTTGAAATGCAAGCCCCTGGTTCATCTGCTAAAAGAATCACATAGCTTGTGATCATTAATTGGAATACATCTGACACCAAACCAAGTTTTAAAAGTTTGGAAGCATATGTCACTACTACCTTTCATGTCAACAGAAAAACAGAATTTGGCAAAAGAAATAGGTACAGTCAAGTTAAGTGATGTCTTTCACCATAGGTTAGCCAATTCTAACCAATGTCACAGAAAGCACTTATAGTTCCACACTTCCCTCCTCACATACAAACACTAATCATTAATTTATTTTTAAAAAAAGAAAACAAGTATACTTTATTGCAAGTAAACTATTTAGCAGGGAGAATAAGTCAGTTTCATTGCATAGAGAATAAAAATATTAAGAATTCTTTATAATACCATCATAATAATCTCAGTGGGTATAAGTAGAAATGACTTCACTTTCAAATCTTTAATTTGAAAAAATAAGTGGGGAAAGACCCAGTGAATATTTACTTGATAAAGGAGGTTTTATAATGAATCAGCTTCCTAAAGTTGGTGGAACCACTTCCTAAAATGGTTATGGACCTCCCACACTCCAAAACCTCTAATGGTTATCAAATATCTTGACTCCTTGATTTGGATCTCCTTTCCCTTAGCCACCATTATGACTTTTATCCATGCCTCTCCCCACCTTCAAAACCGTGCTCAAATCTCACATTCACTTAGGTTTCCATGACTATAATGCCATATGTTGATGCAGTTAGTCCTTACACTCAATCATGCCCTTCCTCTATCCTTTTTTTTTTTGTAAACTCATGTCTGTTTTTTAGGTTTGATTACTACATATTGGTTTGTTTTTTTAACATGCCATAATTGCTTCCATTTTCCATTCCACTTGTAACCACCAACATCCAATAGTGCTCTGTCTTATAAAATCAACAACAATAATTTTTAAAAGAAAGAAAAAACAACATTTAATCAAAACTGACAGCACCTGAGAGGCTATTTGAACTGTCACATCTATGGGCTACCACACCTTTGTGGAGAGGGAAAAAAAATGTGTTTCTTTATCGGGGATCTAGAACCAATATTGATCATTGCATTTGATTGGAATTCTGGTTTCTTTTAGTGGTTTTCTCCAGCTGTATTACTGTAGAAATGAAGATTAAAAAACTATATTAAAGAATCCCTTCTCTTTGGAAGCTTTTATTCTAATGGGGGAGGTGGCATGGGCAAAATAAAACTTATGTGCGCATGTGCACATAAATGTGTGTGTACATAAATATATATACATATATGTGTGTGTATAAATATATATGTGTCTATATAAATATGTGTGTGTATAAATACATATGTGTGTATATAAATATATGTGTGTATATAAATATATGTGTATGTATATAAATATATGTGTGTATGTATATATATACGTGTGTATATGTGTGTATATGTGTAAATATATATGTGTACGTAAGTATGTATGTATATATGCTGCAGTTATATAATAGAATTGCTTTCTTCTGTAATCATTATTTTATTTTGTGCATTTTAAAACAATCCAAGATGTGATCCATAGGTTTCCGCAGGCTTCAGTGGGGTGACATAAAAATGGTTAAGAAGTTCTGTTCTAGAAGAAGGAGGAAGCCACTAGAGTTTTCTAAGCAGGTGAAGGACATAGTCAGAACTGTAATTTAGGACGATCATGATGCAATTTGAAACAGTGCTCCAAAAGCTACTAAACTTCCCAACTGGTGCACAAACTGTGGCAGAGCCTCCCGAGCTCACATTGGTCTGATTCACCATAGCCAGACACACTGTACACTGACCCCAATATCATGATGTCATTTCGTCTTTTTCAAGCATGAAGGACAAACAACCACAAACCAGCTGTACTATACATAGCCCTATGCCCCGAGAGATAAAAAAGGGAGAAAAAGAGTAAATATATACAGAAATATTTATAACAACTTTTTTGCCGTACCCAAAATTATAGACTGTGGAACTGCCCTCCTACTGGGGAATAGCTAAACAAACTATGGCATACAACCGCCCTAGAATATTATTGTGCCATAAAAATGGACGGTTTCAGAGGAAACTTTGAAGACTTCTATGAACTGATACAGAACAACGTGAGCAGACTAGAAGAAAAGCTTGTGTAATGGCAAAAAACAGAGAATAACAATTTTAAAAGACTTAAAAACTCTGATCAATACAATTGCAAAACACGAGTCCAAAAGACTGCAGATGAAACACACTACACACCTCCTGCCAGAGAGGTGATCAATTTTAAATACAGAAACACACATGCTAACGTGTTCATTTGTTTTACTGGACTATGCATATTTATATAATAAAGATTCCTTTTTGTTTTGTTTTTGTTGTTTCTGGTAGTTGTTTTAATTATAATACTTTATTTTTTCCCCAATTACATGTTAAATCCATTTTTAAACTTATTTTTTAAAGTTTTGAGTTTCAAATTCTGTTCTTCCCTCCCTCCTCTCTGAGACAATAAGCAATCCAATATAGTTTATACATATGAAATCATGTAAAACATTTCCAGTCATCATTTTGTGTGAATGTGTGCATGTGCAAGAGAGAGGGGGAGGGGAAGGGATGGAAGGAGAGAGGGGAGAGGGGAAGGGAGGGAGGAAGGGGGAGGGAGAGAGAGAGAGGAAGAGAGGGAGAGGGACAGGGACAGGGAGAGAGAGAGAGAAATAGCATGTTTCAGTCTATACTCAGACAGTATCAATTCTTTCTCTGAAGGTGGATAGCATGCTTCATCAGGAGTACTTTGGGATTGTCTTGAATCGTGGCATTACTGAGAATAGCTAAGTCATTCAAGTTATCATAACTACATTGTTGTTACTGTGTATGATGTTCTCCTGGTTCTGCTCACTGCACTTTGCATCAGTTCATGTAATTTTTCCAAGTTTTTCTGAAATTATCCTGCTTGTCATTTCTTATAGCACAATAACATTCTGTCACAACTACATACCACAGTTTGTTTAACCATTGCCCAAGTGGTGGGCATCTTCTCAACTTCTAATGCTTAAGCAGGTTGTGGTGGTTTTTGTTATTCAGCGGGAGGAGCATTGAAGGGAGTGGATTTAAAATGTACATAGAAATAAATAAGGAAAAGCAATTTCGGAAGCTACTACAATACTCCAGATAAGGGATGATGACAACTTGAACTAAGGTGGTGACCATGTGAATACAGAAAAGGGAAGAGGTGTAAGAAGTGTAGAAGAATCTAAAATACTTGCCAGTATATGGTGAAGAAGAATGAGGACATTGATGGCTCAGACATTGTGAACATGCATCATAGGAAGGATGGTGGTATCTTTGAAATGTCCATTAGGCGATTGTTGATATAGGATTGGAGCTCTGGAGAAAGAATAAAGATTTATATGTAGATTTATATTATAGATTTGCATAGATATATAGATTTTGAGTCATTCACATAGTGATGGCAATTAAACCCACTGGAGCTAATAAGATCACCAAGACAAAGAGTATAGAGATAAAAGGGGAAATGGGGATCAATACGTTGGGGCATATACCACAGAAAATGGCTGATCCTTCAGCAAAGAGTACTGACAAGTGGTGAGACAGGAGGAGAACCAAAGAGAATGGTATCCATAATGTCATAAAAACTCAGAAAGGAAAGAAAATGCGACTGGATTGTCAAATGCTATAAAGAGGAAAAGAAGGGAAAAGGACAGCAGTTAGATTTGGCAGTTAAGAGATCATTGCTAAAATTGGACAGAACAGTTTCATTTAAGTGATGATGCTGGGAACTATTTCAAAAGGTTGAGAGCGTGGGGGAAGAAATGAAATGGAAAAAATAAGGATAGTTTTTTTTTTCCAGGAGTTTGACTGTGAAAAGGAGGTGAAATATAAAATTACTGTGTTTTTAAGAATTAGAGTATTTTTTGAGAACATGGAAGAAATGAGAGAAATGAGCAGAGGGGAAGAAACCAGGAGAAAGAGAAAAATGGAAGATGAGCATCTGCTCATAGAGTCTTTACAAGTTTCTCTAAATTTCTAATATTTGTTATTTTTTGAAGTGCAATTACATTTGAAGTGCTATTTTATTCAGCACCTATTTTGTTTATATTTTTGCTACTGAAAAGTTCTGCTGTAAATATTTTGTTTTATATGGACTTTTTTGTCATTGACCTCCTTGCTACACATTCACAGTAGCGAATTCAATGTATATAGACAAGTTAATAGTGTTTCTCAAATAATTCCATTTTTGTCTTCCAAAATAGTTTTACCAATGCATAGCTATACCAACAGATTATTAGTGAGCCTATCTTTCCATAGATGCACCAGCATTGATTACTTTCACCTTTTATCATCTTTGCCAATTTAATGAGGTGATATCTAAGTTGGTTTACTTTATATTTCTTTTTTCATAATTTAGTTGAGACCACTATCTCCTTTATAAGGGAGTGGTTTTATTTTATTTTTTAAGCTTTTATTATTTTATTTTCCCCCAGTTAAATGTACAATTTTAAACATTCATTTTTAAAACTTTGAGGTCCAAATTCTTTCTCTTCCTTCCTTCTCTCCTTTGAGAAAGCGAGCAAGTAATTTCATATACGATATACATGTGTAGTTATGCAAAACATATTCATAATAGTCACGTTGTGAAAGAAAACAGACAAGAAAAATAATCAAGAAAAATAATGAAAGTTGTTAAAAGTATACATCAATCTGTTATTCAGACACCAACAGTTCTTTCTCTGGGGATGAATAACATTTTTGATCATAAGTTCTTCAGAGTTGTCTTAGATCATTGTATTGCTAAGAACAGCTAAGTCATTCACAGTTGATCATCTTACGATATTGCTGTCACTGTACACAATACATTTCATTTTGCATCAGCTCCTGAAAGTTTTTCCATGTTTTCTGAGGGCATTCTGTTCATCTTTTCTTATAGCACAGTAGTGTTCCATCATAATCACATACCACAGCTTATTCAGCTATTCCCCAGTTGATGGGCATCCCCCAACTTCTAATTCTTTACCCCCAAAAAAGAGCTGCTATAAATATTTTTGTACATATAGATCTTTTTCCTTTTGTTTTTATCTCTTTTGGCATACAGACCTAGTAGTGATGTTGCTAAGTCAAAGGACATGCATGGTTTTATAGCCCTTTGGGCATAGTTCCAAATTATACTACAAAATGATTGAATCAATTCCACCAACAGTGCATTAAAGTCTCATTTCTCCTACATCCTCTCCAACATTTGTCATTTACCTGCTCCGTACTATTAATCAATCTAATTATTTTAATTTACATTTCTCCAATCAATAGTGAGGGTATTTTTTCATATAGCTATAGATAGCTTTGATTATTTCATATGAAAACTGATCATATCTTTTAATCATTTATCAACTGTGGAATGGCTCTTATTTTTATAAATTTGACTCAGTTTTCTATGTTTGAGAACTAAGGCCTTTATCAGAGAAACTTGCTTTAAATTTTTCACACTTTTGCTAATTGTATTTCCATCTATCTTATCTCTTCCCCTCCACTCCCCATTTGTAGAATCTTCTTTCTTTCACCTTGTCCCTCCTCAAAAGGATTTTGCTTTTGACTACCCCCTCCCCCAATCTGCCCTCTCTTCTATCACACCTCCTCCTCCATTCCCCTCTTCTCTTGTCCCCTTCCCCTTCTACTTTCCTACTATAGAGAAAGATAGATTTCTATGCCCAAATAACTGTGTATATTATTCCCTCTTTGAGCCAATCCAATGACAGTCAGGTTTTTTCATTCCTACTCACTTCCCCCTTGAATTTCTCCTATCATTAGTGATTTAAAGTATTTTTCTTTTAATTACTGATAGAATATATATATGTATATATATATATTAAAGAACCCATGTATGGGTGATGAATCTTAGTCTAATAAATTTATGCCACTTTCATATATCATGCATGACAAACTTTTACCAGAAATACTTGTTGGAAAGATCTTTTACTGAATTCTAGCTTTTCTTCTTATCCTGCCTGCATTGATGTTGTTCATGCAAAAGTTTTTAATTTTTATAAAGATTTCTATTTTTTTCTCCCCTGTCTTTTACCTAGATGCAAATTCTCTCCCTAATCACAACTGTAAAGGTCAACTCATATTCCTCTATTTTTATGATATTTTAAATATTATATTCATTTGGAACTTATTGAAGCATTTGGTATAAGATGCTTATGTAAATCTCTTTTTTTACAAACATCCTACTAGTTTCCCCATAATTTCTTGTTGAATAAGGAGTTCTTTTCTCAAGAGATTACACTTATCAAACACTGTTTCCTATATTTCCTGACTTCAAGGCCTTTTCTACTGGTTCACTTCTCTATTTCTTAGCAAATGCTAAAGCATTTTTATAATTGCTATGTAACATTATGGCTCGAAATCTAGGTCTCCTAGGTATCATTCTAGGTGACCTTCATTGCTTTTTTTCCCCACTATTTCCCTTGATATTCTTGATCCTTTGTTACCTTAAATGTACTTTTTTATTATTTATTCTAGTCCTATGAAGTTTCCCCTTGGTAGTTTGGTTATTGTAGGACTAAATCTGCAGAGTAATTTAGGACTAATCTATAATTAGTTAAATGATTAATCATTATTTTTATTATATTGGCTTTCTTGAACCATGAATATTAAGTATCTTCTCAGTTGTTTACTTTTCTCTACTTTCAGAAAATATATTTGATAATTATGTTCAGTGAAGTCATCTATAATCATATTTATTTAAAGCTTGATATGTTAACAACCAGTTATTTTGTGTTTAATTGTTTTCTGACTGAATGCCCCTTTCTTTCACTTCTTCTGAGATCTGTTAACATTATAAGAAAATGCTGATGGATGATATTTATGGATTTATTTTGCATTCTAATACTTTTAATATTCATAATCTTGATTAATATTAATAATCTTGATTAATATTAATAACCTTGATTAATATTAGTAATCTTGATTAATTTCTTCAGTGATTCTCTGGAGTTTTCTAAGTAAGCTATCATATTTTCTGCAATTAGTTATCATTTTGCCTCTTCTTCTCTGATGTTTAATCCTTTACTTTCTTTCCTTCATCTTACTAGGATAGCTAGCATTTCTAATACCATGTTGTTCTAGATGTAACTCTAAAACCAATACCTTTTAAGTTCAACTTCTTTGTTGGGATGAAATGAGGCACTCACAAATCACTGAACATTTAACAAAGGAGAAGGTTTACTTTGGCTTAACACAGCAAAGATATGCAACAAGGATACAATGGCACATATTTTCTCTAGACACAGTCCCCGCTTGTCTCCTTCTGGAAATATTTCTAGTCAGTCAATCATGAGCGTATGGTGAATTTCTTAGTCTCGGACATCCATCAAGTCTGAGAGGTGTGGGCTATATGTAATTGGGACTTTTTAATGTCCCCAGACCAAGAAGCTGTGTCAGGGAAGTTGGGGAGAATCAAATTGGGGGGTGGGGGGAGAGAAGCCATATCAAAGACAGGAAAGCTGCGATAAGAAACTGTGGGTCCTACTACACGTCAGATAGCAATGTGGGTCTATCCTTGCTTTAACTCTGAACTTATTAAGAAACATTCCAGAGTTTCTCTCTTGTAAATGATGCTAGCTCTTAGTTTTAGTTACATAATTGAGGTGATATTAATAAAAGTTCCTTACATGCCTATTACTTTTAGAGTTTTAACACAAAAAGAATATATAAATTATAAATTAAATAAGTTAAAATATCTAAGTGCTCTATTTTGCCAAAATCTTTTTCTGTATTTATTGCTATGATCATATAGTTACTGATTGTTTTCCTAATTTTAAATCATCCTTACACTCCTGACATAAATGCAGCTTGGTCATAATCTATTTATATATATATATAAAATGTGTGTGTGTATGTCTGTGTATACATATAAATTAAATTAAATAATAATAAATAAGTTAAAGCTACCTACGCTACCTCATCTTTTCTTTGACATACTCATTTTCTTTTTTTAAGATTGGATTAATATTTCTTTTTTGTTATATTTATTATCTATTCGTTATGTTTATTATCTATTATTTGTATTATGCTATGTGTTATCTCTTTGTATGGTTGTCATCTATATCCTTTAAATTCTTAGTTTTGTGATCACAGAATTGTGAAGATTATGTTTGTCTCCATTTTATTCACTTTGAATTTACCATATTCATTTTTATTTTGGCATCTGGACTTTACTTTATCAAGTTAACTAATGGTTCATAAGTTTCATTAGTACGTTTAAAAATAGTCTTTGGTTCAACTATCATTGTAGTAGTCATTTTCATCATTACCTAATTCTACTATTTTTTTGGAGTTCTTTTGGGATTATTTATTGATTTTCTGATTTTTTTTAATTGTATGACAAATTAATTGATACTTTTCTGCATTTCATGTGTATTTTTTCCAGAAGTAATGTTTCCTGTGATTACAACTTTAGATGTACCCCCAAAGTACTGGTATGCAATCTCATTGTTCTCATTTCCTTTAAAATAATTATATATATGGGGTGTTTATTCATCAATTTGTAACGTAGGCTGTTATTTAGCATTCTGTTAGAAGGGTATCTTTTCTACATGCTTCCTTACTGCTTTACTATTTTATTGCATTATTATGATTAAAGTATGTATTGAATATGTCTAACATTTATTTAAGTCATTTTTATGCTATATCACAGGATCATTTTATAAAAGTGACATGTGATAAAAAGAAATTTGTATAGTCTTTAATATTCCTATTCACTATCACCAAAAGTCTTTCAGATTAAAATTTTACAATCATCCTTTGAGTTTTGTATTTTCATTTTTGATTATTTCTCTTATACAATTTGCTAAGATCATTAAACTCTTTAAGAATTATTGTTATTATAACTGTCATGTTGAAATTCATTTAGCTTATGCTTTAAGAATTGAGATACTGTGCCATTTGGTACATATATTTGATTATGCTTTTATTTTATAGTACATAATGCCTTGAAATATAATTTTCCAATTTATCTCTCTTGTCACCATCCGTTTTTATTTTTTCTGTATCTGAAATAATGATTGCAATTCCTGGATTGTCTATATTATAATCAATCTTATTCTAGTCTCTCATTTTCACTCTATGTATCATTATAATTTAAATATATTTCTGATTTGCAGAAAATTCTGGAGGGTTTTTCCTTATTCATTGTTACATTCTTATATTATTTAGAAATTTAGTCCATTCACATTTTGAGAGAAATGATTTCAAGAATCATGGCCCAAATTTTTAACAGAGAGACTGAAATATTCATCTGATCTCAAAAAGAGAATATTAACTGGAAACTAAGGGGAAGCTTATCAACTATGGGATGGCTAAGCCAACTATCCTACTGTAAGATCAAATCAGTATATATAAACTGCTTTACAAAACTTAAAGTGCTATGTAAATGCTGACTATATAAAAAATGATGAATCACTTTGTATGAACTGCTGCAGAGCGAAATGAACAGAATTGGAAAACAATTTATATAATGACATGAGAAAGACAAAAATTTTGAAAGACTTAGATGTTAAAGACTCAAAAATGAAACATACTATTTATCTCCTGATGGAAAAGTGATGGAATAAGGTTACATATTGAGACATATTTTTCTGGACATGGCCAATAAAGGAATTTATTTCATTTAACAATGAATATTCATCATGAGGATCTTGTTTTTCTTCCTCTACGGGGTGGGTGAGGGAGGAGGAGAATAGATTTTTGTTAAATGAAATAAATTATATTCTTTTTTAAAAAAGAATAGCATATACAAATTTTTCTTCTGATTTCTCATATCCAATGAGTATTCTTGGAAGATTGATGGGGTTTTTTTTTTGAAAGCTAAGTGTATTTCCTCCTGATTGCCTACAATTTTTGTTGTTCAATATTGAATACTAAAAATTTGACAACAGCTTTCCTTGGTCACCTACAGTTGATGTTTCTGTCAGTAACTTAAGGATTCTACTGTTCTGTACTTTACCTTCTCCTATCATTTCTAGGCAATTGTCTAAAATGATTTCCTCAAACAGAATTTTCAGGTCTTTTTATTCAGGAAAAACTAGGATCAAATACAATTCACAGATTGTATATACCATCTTCAAGATCAATGCCTTTGACCTGTAGAGATTTTGTCTTTACTTCGAATTTTGCTGTATTTTGATATTATTCAATAACTTTTTCCATCATTACATTTTGGAGTTTTAAGTCTGATTTATCTTTTTCAGAGAATCTATTTTTCCTTGAAGAGTTTCTCTACTGTTTGTCCTAAAGTTTTTGTTCTTTTGTTTGCCTTTTAGATTTCTTCTTTGAGAGCTTTAATTTCCATCTGCATGTTCACCATTCTTTATTTTAATACTTCTTTTTGCATACTTATACCTAGATTTGTCCTATAATCCCAGACAGTAGCCTGGGCTTTGACTACTGGATTTATGGTTCTTAAATATGCTGTGTTTACATTCAGTTTATTACTTTTTGCCTATGAAATACCTTTGGTTCCACACACTCCATTCCTGATTCTAACCCCTCCTTTCCTTCCTTGTTCTGATGTCACCCTGCCAGGCCTAGAGGCCTGTGGGCTATCCGAGTCTTCCCTTACCTCTATCCCGAGGTCTTCGGTTGGCCAAACCGGATGCTCATATGAGAGAAAGGACGTTCCAGAGTCGAACAAGGGTTGAGCTTTATTTCAGGGTCTAGTTACAAGTGCAGGAGAATTCTTCCTTAGGAGGGAAAGAGAAAGATCTCCCAAGGAGGCAAAGATCTTACAGTAAGAGATTGGAAGTAGAAGTATAAGTGGGGAGAGAGGGGGAGGGGAGAGAGGAGAGAGGAAAAGCAGAGCCTTGTTGTCCTGTCTGCTCCGCCCAAGAGAGCTTTCAGGCTTTCCTGATCCTACTTAGACTCTCCAGCAGCAAAGTTTGCATCTGAATACCGTGCTGTAGGTGTGCCCAGAACCGGGACAATCTCGAGGGCGGGGAGAGCTCTCTCCCATCACATTTCTCACAGGAAGAGGCGGAAATACACGAGATAGCTCGGTTCACCTCGATTCCCAGCCGTTTCCTGGGGGGTCTCGTGAGAACTCTAAGATTTAGAAGTTCCCACCTTTACCCGCCCGAGACTGTCCACCTGGAATTGAGCTTCCAACCCTAGCATCACCCAAACCATAACATTGGTACTCAGAATTGTGTGGATACCATATGCGAATTGAAGGGCAAAGGAAAAGATTGTGCATCTAGGAAAATCTCCATTACCATTAAAACAACATATACTTTGATATCTCAGCACAATTTTGATCTCTAATATATGTACTACTCTCAAATGTATATATGACAACCCCTCCATGTTTTTTCAACTATAATACTTTGTTTATAGAGTCTTCTAAGTCCTTCATAGAAGATTCTCCCCACTGCTGCTGACCTTCTTCTAGAGCAACAGTTCTCAAAGTGTGATCTGGAGACCCCCAGAAGTCCCCAAGATCCTTTCAGTGGGTTCAAAATGTCAAAACTATTTTCATACTAATCCTGATTTCTAATCTCTAGTATTATAAATATTGACAAATATAATCCACAAAAGCAAACCTTCTTTGGGGGAGGGGGCATTCAATCATTTTTATGCATGTAAAAAGGTCCTCAGATCAAAAAGTTTGAGAATCCCTGCTCTAGATTTCTTCACATTGCATGGAAATCTATTAAGCTGTCCTTAAGTTATCCTCCACTCTTTCTATATAACTCATCCTCCTCCTTTTTCAGTCATAGGTCTTCCTGAATAATGCCCTTTATTTTGCTTCTCCTTCATTTGTGCTTTCATTCCCAGATAGATGAAGGAATTATACAAATATAAGATATTATTATTATGATTATTATTTTGGTCTGTCCTTTTTTAATATGCTAATGAACCTTAGTTAACTAGATTAGCACAGGTATACCAAGAAGAAAAATAGGGCTCATCAAGCATTAGATCTTTATTTCTCCCACCTTCTCAAGGAAGAGTTCTCCCCGTAGAATTCTAAGGGCACTTCTACTTGTTTTGGTTTCTCTCTGGATTATTCCAATTTTTAGATCCCTCAGCTACTCATTTTGTCAATCTGGCACAGAAGATCTACGTCACATCCATTACTATTCACCCAAGACTGACCTACCTTTCCATGCACTTCACATAGTCAGAGTGGTAGCTACGACTTAGTTAATGTAGGATTTAAGTAAAGTCTTTGTTTTTATTTTAGGTGCTGGTCATGTTCTTATCATCCATTTTGGATTTTAGGATTTTTGTTGCCAGTATGAAATGTGAACATTTCCTGTTTAGTTAGTTGGTATAGATTAAAAGGTGATCAAGTTCAACAAGCATTTATTAAGTACCTATGATGTAGCATGCACTGCGGTAAGCACTGGGGAGACAAAGAAAGGTAAAAATAATTCCTACTATCAAGGAACTCAATCTAAAGGGTAAGACAACACATGAACAAAAATAAACGATACGTAGAATAAAGTGGTGATAATCAACAGAGGGAAGGGATTGGCATTAAAGAGGGATTGGAAACACTTCCTATAAAAGGTCAAATTTCAGCCAGAACTTGAAGGAAGCCAGGGAAGCCAGAAGATGGAGATGAGGAGGGAAAGAATTATGAGGATGGGAAATGGCCAGTGAAAATGCACAGAATCCTGGGATGGTGTGTCATGCACTATGAATAGTAACGAGGTCAGGGCCACTGGATTGAAAAGTATATAGACACTGTTACTAATCTGTTTTTTAGATTAGTTTAAATTTGGGTTTTATTCTCAATTAAAATGAAAGGATTCACTTGGCTGCTATGATAGAACCTCTTTTTAATTTTCGTGAGGCTCTGCAGTACTTTTCAACTCCATCCTGAAATGGAAAGGCTGGATTGCTCCTGTTACTACAATAAAGTCCCTGGTTACTCCCAACCTTCATTGGGCTATAGTACAGAAACCATGGCCAGGGATACATGTAGAAGCAACAAGCTCCAATCCTTATTGCACATTCCCAATCCCAAATCACATAGGAAATTACAAACACCAGGAATCACAAAAATCCTGAAACACAGTTTTAAAAGACATCCAAAAAGGGGTGCAGGGTACAAAGTTTAATGGTAAGCAATTTCTCTACCTCTGGAAATTGCACATTTGAACATTTCACTGGCCAATCTTGACTCTGCAGCAGGGCAAATCATCGCCTCAAGGATTTTGTGTCTAAAGTGTTCTTATAGTATCGTGAGGTCAGCTATCAAATCCTCTATGTTCAGCTAAAGTACTTTTGGTCTACAGAGTCAGTTGGTCTTGCAGAGAAATCTAGAATACTGGTGGCTCAGTTAAGAGACCAGCTATAAGAGCAAAAGCTGCTTTGATATTGCCACAAGGTAGCCCAACAGGCATACCTTCCCTGGAAGGTAGAGAACCTGGGTTCAGTTTTGGAGGTTTTTTGGGGGTCGGGGGAAGGATTTGCCTGTCCCTAAAACATATCCAACAATTAAAATACTACCCATCTTTCAAAGTCCCTATTAGATGCAGTATCCTCTAGTAAATCATCTTTCTTGAAGTTTCATGGTAAAAACTTCCTACTCCTATGAACTTTCATGTACAATGTTTTATGCATTTTGATTGGTTGGGAGGTTCCCAGAACAACTCTGTGATGCTGAATGCTGCTTTTTGTGGATATAACGTCACGTGGCTCCTAATTGTCTGAGAGATTTCTAAATCTTAGGTGCCAAGTACCACATATATGAGGGAGATATGAAATCAGATTAGAGAACATTTTATGGAGAGTTCAAAAAGGGCGATTGAGAAAGACCAGGGCAAACTTTTAGATGGTAGACTAGAGCTCCCTCTGAAGCTCACAGAATCAGAGAGAAAAAGCCCCCAACATGTCCCTTAATTCTCAGTTCCTATAACCCTAGAGACTGCTAAGAGCAGACTCCCCTTGGTGAGTGTTTTACCTCTGACTGGTTGATGTGAGATCTCACCTCAATTCCAGGCAAAGAACTTTGTTCTTTGTATTTTCAGCTCTCTACTACTAGACTCTGCATGATTTCTCCCATTTCTTATTACTACGATATAAAAGTTTACTCTTTTTTTGTACCCACATTTAAAATTTTGTATTTATCCCCATCACATTTTTTTTCCTTATTAGATTAAGCCTAATGCTGATGTCATGTCGAGGAATTTTTGTGTCTCCATCTTGTCATCCAGTACATTAGATGTCCTCCCCAGCTTTTTGCCACCTGAAAATCTGAAGACCATGTTGGACAGAGACTAATTTCTACTTCTCCAAAGAATAGCAAGTCTTTCATATAAGCAATATTTAGTGGGACAGGGCTAAGCTAGCAAGACGAAGATAAATGTTACCTTCCCCTTACGAGTGACCAGGGAAATGACTTTTATTCTAAAACTTTTATCCTAACTCTTGAGCGAAAATTGTTAATATAATGACAGAAGTTGATAATACCAAATATGCTATGAACAGCCACTCCCTTACATGATTCTTATAATGTCAGAATTTCAGGAATGTCCTTACATTTCTATTCTCAAGATATTTGTGCTTGATTAGGTTGAGCTGAACCACACCCTAGATCCTCCCACCCAGGGATTTTGCCTTGTAGGGCTCTGTCTTGAGCCCTTCTGATGTTTTTGCCCCACCCCCACTCCCTCCATTGGAATTCATGGAAGGAAGGGTAAAACAGCCAGAATGAAGTGGTTTTCCTTGCTCTAATTGCCAAAGGCTGTTGGGATCTCATGACCAGGCCTTGCTACCTCACATTAGCTCCTCCCCCTACCTTCTCCTCTTCCTTTCCTCAAACTATATAACTTTTCCATGGATCTCTTTGGTTGGAAAATCCACTAGACCTCCCCCACGGTGGAAGATTTGCTACCCTGTTATCTCAATTAAAGACTTTTTCCTCAACTCATGGTTTTGATTTATTTCAGGACTTGACACCCTAAACTACAGGTATTTGATGTGTGGTAATTAGATATAATTCCAGTCTAATGCCCCTCTTGGAGAGAGAACAGGCAACCCTGGATCCTGTCTGCCCTCCTTCCCTAGAGCTAGTGAAGGCATAGTCCTCCTCCTGCTTTCTGTAAAGGTCGAAATTATAGGCTTCCTTCAAGATGGTCATCAAATTTGCCAATGACAAAAAGCTGGGGGAAGACACTCAGCATGCTGGATGACAGTAGTGATCCAAAAAGATCCTGGGCTTAATCAAATAAGAAAAAAATTAAGAATAAATGTGAAGTCTTACAATTGGGTAAAAAAGTAAAATCAACTTCCCAGGTATAATAAAATGGGGAAGTCATGGTTAGACAGCTGATGGTCTGAAAAGACTTGGGGTGGAGGAGGGCGTATTGGACTGTAAGCTAATTATACGTCAACCATAGGATATAGTAGACAAAAAAAAAAAGCTAATGCAATCTCTGGCTGCATTCAGAGGGGAATAGTTTCCAGGAATAGGGAGGTAGAAGTCCCATTGTCTTCTGCCTTCATCAGACCACATTTGGAGTTCTGCGTTTAGTGTAAGAAGGATGTTGATAAGCTGGAGGGTGTCCAGAGAAGAACAACCAGGAAGGTGAAGGTCCTTGTGTGTCATAGGAGGATAACTTGAAGGGAATAGCCATGTTTACCCTAGAAAAGAGAAAATGAGCTATGTGACAGTATTCAAAGGATCTTCCTGGAAGGATTCGACTTCTTGTCTTTGGCCAGAGAAGAGAAAACCAAGAGCAATCAGTAGAAGTTAAAAAGAGGCAACTCTAAGTTTGATGTCAGGAAACACCTTCTGTCAAAAAGTGGGGATGGGGAACCTTGGGAGGTGAGGGAGGGGAGAACATCAGGAAGTCATCAGACAGAGGCTGGACCATTTACGGTATGACTTACAGTGGAGATTCTTTGTGTGTCTGGTTGGACTATCTCACCACTGAAGTCCTTAGAGCTCTCAAATTCTATAATTCTGCAATGACAAAATAAAAGATTTGGGCTCACTACAAAGAATTTGGTAGAACTTCATCCTGCTGTTTGGCACTGGAATGGTTTCCTAAGTGAGACTGAAAGGTGCTAAAGATGTCTTTTTTTTCCTTCTAATCATATGATCTAAAATTATTTCAGAGTTTTCCTCTTTAATGCTGATGAGTAGTTGAGGCATATTTGAGAGTTCCTATTATGGTTTTATACGATTCTTTGACTGTCTGCTCCTCTTTAAAAAGTTAAGACCCATCAAAAATGTTTTAAATGATTTATATTATTCTTTACCTGAATATTGGAAAGCACTTTACAGACAAGTAAGCATGAAGAGGGTGGGGAAGGAAGGAAGAGAAACTAAATTGGCCTGCCCAAAACCACACAGCACATCCTGGAAGAGAATGCATAGTTCCTGACTTCGTGTCCAGGACCTAAATTCACATAACAACTATACCTTTGGTGTTCAGGATTGCTGTGATCATTTATTTATCATCACCTTGCAAATAGGTTGCTCCCCCACAAAAGTCCATCAGCCAAAAACCTTTTACAGGCCCACAAAACTTTCTCCAGACTTGCCCACACTTACCAATGTCCATGAGATGATGGATCTGAGAGAAATGGTGGTCCTCCACCTGAGGAACTCTAGCATAGTTTGAGGTAGATCCCTCCCTTTCTCAGAACACTTCAGTGGCTTTCCATTGTTCCACACATCGAATTGAAATTTCTGACCATGGGTTTTAAATGCACTCTTCTTTACCTCAAAGTCCTCACTTCTTGGCTCTTTCACTGATGCCTCGGCTCACAGGAGCCACACTAACCAGGCAAATTGCCCATCGACAATACACTTCATTCTCTCTTGCTTTCAATTGCTGGAGCAATTGTATATGGGAGGGGTGGAAGAGGGGAAGGATTGGGAGGGGAGGAGGGGTGTATCCTTCTCTTTGCTGTTTATGTCAGGGCAGGAGGGAGATTACCCCCTCATCCCACCTCCGGTATTGGACAAAAGGGCACGGAGTACTTGTTGTTGGGGCACAAGTAACTCCTCCTCAGCCTTTGCTTTATACTTAGATGAAACAGGAGGTGGTAATGCTGAGAAGGCTCCACCCAGCCCCAGACAACAGGTGATGGCCTGAGGCAATGTCTCCTCAAAAGTCTGGGGTTTTAGGTACCAACACAGAAGGGAGCAAGAGAGAAAAAAACTACACAGAATGGGAAGGAGTTTGCAAGAAAAGAACAATTTTTAGCAATGCTATTGGAAATATTCACACATCATGGAGTCCTAAGGATCTCTTAATGAAGTCCTAGGTCCTAAGCTCAAGTATGGTCTAGTGGGAGGCTCTGACTTTATACCTTGTTTCATCTAAGTTAAGTAGAGTCTGGTGTTTCTCTAGGGAGACCAATAATGACCCAAGGGCCTTCAGGTGGAGTACGGTTGCTTGCTGTGGGGCCTTCCCAACTGCTCAAGGTAATTTGGCATCCTTATATCAAGAATATTAACATATACGTTTATAAAGATATACATGCCTATATAGATAAAGGTATAGGTTTAAATATAGTCAATCAATAACATTTATTAAGCACCTACTATGTGCCAGAGATTGTACTAAGCACTGGAGATACAAATACAGCTTTCCTCAAGGAAATGACAGTCTATTAGAGGAATACAACACAAAAGGAAGCTGGAAAGGGAAAGAGGAAGGGGTAAAGAAGGTACCTGGAACAGGAAACTTGATAAAGAAGTGCAAAAGCAGTACAGCTGGTAGGAAATAAGGAGTTTACTAACCTGGGCCCACACCTCAAATGGGGATTTTGGAGTTCATGGTATAGATATTGGGGGCAGAGCAGATAGAGGAGAAAGGAAGGAGAGAGAAAGAGAGAGAGAGAGAGAAAGAGAGAGAGAGAGAGAGAGAGAGAGAGAGAGAGATGGATATGTGGCATCCCAGAGCAGTAACCAGGGGTCTTTACAGGGTCCTGAAGTTCCCTAATTTTTGCTGAACCAGAGAACATGGAATAGTCATAAGTGATATTAGTTGTGTCCCTGCTGCCTCACACACCACTCTGGTCTACAGGTTTTTCCTGGGGGAACCTCAGAGAACTAGCAGGCACTTCATGAGGAGGAAAGCCAGTTCACATTCCAGAAGAGTCCTGGACAGGATGGTTCTAGGACTTCCAAAGTGTTTTCTGAGCAATTCTGAAGGAATTCTGTTAAATTTATACCTCTCTAATATCCTTTCTGAGCTGCTCTGAATCCTTGAGAGGACACTGAAATCCACTATCTTTATTACAGTGTAACTGTATTCAGAATATAAACTGAGTATAGCAAATATATTTTTACTTTAATATCTGCAGAAGCTCATGAAACTAGTGCTTTGTACCTGATGTGGGTATGATTTTGTGACCCATTTCGTAAGCCCTGGTACATAGTGGGGACACCTAGTACACCACAGGCAAGTTCATCACACTCATATCATTGATGAGGGGAACAAAGACAAGGCAGTAGTAATGGAAAATGCAATGGACAATGGGAAAAGGCGCCAGGTTCAAATCTGACAATCCTTAACTTTCTTGTTATTTAGTCCTCTCTAACTCTGGTTTCATGGCAAAGACACTGGAATGGTTTGCCATTTCTTTCTCCAGCTATTAATTTAAAGTTTTATGAAATGCTTAATGAATACCTTCATTTTTATTGAGAAACACAGTAATTTTGTGAGGTATATATCTCCATTTTGCAGATGAGGAAACAGAAGAAGTTAAGTGACTTGCCCAGGGTCACCCAATAAGTATCTTAAGACCAGATTTGAACTCAGGTCTTCCTGAGTCCAGTCCCTGAGCTCTCTCCACTGCACCACCCCTCTGCCCTTTTAACTCTTTAATCTTGAACAAATCACTTAACCTTCCCCAGCCTTGGATTTCTCTTCTGCTTAAAAAGAAAAAAAAAGAGGTTTGAACTAGAAAATTTCTGAGGTCCTTTCTAACTTTAGATCAATGCTCCCATGATTACTTTCTAAACTGATAACAATGGTTTCTCTCAATATAGGAATTCTTATACTGAGAGCTCTTCCCTAAAGAGATGCCAAGCGTCTCTGCCAGCCACACTGATGTTTTAGCCCTTCCTGTTCACATCCATTCACATTTGCTGCTTCTTCCCCATTTGCCTGTACGGTGGAGCACGCAAGCTCCCACTTTCCTTTGTAAAGCCTCCCCAACACACAGGAGGCACTGAATAAATGTTGCCGGGTGACTCACATTAAAGGAGAACGTTTCAAATTTTTATTGAAATTCTGATTTGCCCTTAGTATGACTTGGTTTAGGTTTCTCCTAATTTCTTTCATCTCTTAGCCTTCTGGCCCCGGGTTAATTTGCATCAGGGCTGTGTCAATGCTTCTGAATGCCATCCGTGCGCTAGGTGCTGTTAAGAACCAAATAAAATGTCTTACCCTCATGATTTGTTTTCTTTCAACTTGGCAGATTTGTGACCCCTGTGTTTCTAGGAGCTGAAATTGTCAAGACTCTTTTAATCCCCCTCTTTGTTCAGGCAATAGCTCGCCTGGTGGCTTGGAGAATAGCTTGTCGTTTGGATAATAGTGCTTGTAGACACAACCGCTGTGGAAAGGGGAAGCCCAGCGCACCGGCTGCTTCTCTGGGAACAAGGCCGGCCCAAAGAGCACCTATTGTTCTATTTTCAAAAAAAAAATAAATACGACCTGGAGGATTTAATTTGACCACGAGTATGAGACAGCGTTTGGCTAGAAATCTACCCATGCACGTACCAATGTCATCTACACAGGTATAATCCTTTCCTTAGTAATCAATGTTGGTTCTTTGTGTAGTTGTGTTTCTTTTAATCACCCCCAAAGGTCTGAGGCATGTAGAAGACTTGGCCCCTGCCTCTGGAAACTCCAAGGATAGCTTTCAGTGAAGACAGAAATAGCCCTGATGTCTGTGAAGATTCTCCTGTCCTTGTTACGGTCCAAGCACAAGCAGATAAATGCATAGCTATCCATCCAACCAGCAATGGCGATCTCGAAGAACCCCGGATCTCAGGCAACTTTTGTTAAGGTTATTTTTGTAACGCAGTTTCTTGCCTCCTGTATGCCACAATTTACTAAAAGTTGGAATTAAAGAGGGGTGCATTTGTCCATCGCCTGCCGGGGTAGTAAGTATTGTTCCTTAGTTTCTGTTGTTTTGTGCTGTGTTCTGTCTACTTAGGGCCTGACGCAACAGGAACCTGACCCTTGTGTCGCTTTGAATTAAACGTTCCAAATCACACATGATACAATAAAAGCTGACATTTGACTGGATTTCTCTCCTTGTCAAATATTTACTTTTACTCTACATTATAAGCCTTCTTTCAAGTCCCAACTAAAATCCCACCTTTTCCTTTCTCAATCCCTGTTAATTCTAGTCTAGGCTTTCTCTGGATTAATTATTTCTTATTTGTCCTATAACTTGTTTGCACAAAGCTCTTTGCATGTCATTTCTCCCTTTGGATTGTGAGCTCCTTCAGGGCAGGGACTGTCTTTTGCCTTTCTTTATAACCCCTATACTTAGCACAATGCCTGAACATTAATAAATGCTCATTGACCGACTGACTGACTGACTGACTGACTGACAAGGTATTGATAATCCCATTCTAGATATTTGAGCAAATGTAAAAAGAAAAAATTCTGTAGAAAGTAACAAATATGTAGCTAGTTAGGGAGTTTACTTGACCAACCCAGTCTCTGAATTCACTTCAAAAAGTACAGCTAAGAAGATGCTTTCAAACCGTAAGCACAGGATCTCAACTTTGATACATGGCAATGTTCTAGAACAAAGGTTCTCACCCCACGATCTGTGAAGTTACTTTTTTTATTCTTTTAATTAATTTATTTTTAGTTTTCAGCATTCACTGCCACAAGATTTTGAGTTCCAAACTTTCTCCCCATCTCTCCCCTCCCTTCAACCCAAGACGTTGTGCATTCTGATTACCCCTTTTCCCAATCTGCCCTCCCTTCTCTCACCCCCTCACCTTCTCTTATCTCCTTCCCTTCCACTTTTCTATAGGGCAAGATAGATTTCTATACCCCATTACCTGTATATTTTATTTCCCAGTTGCATAAAAAATTTTTTTTAACATTTGTGTGGTTATTTTAAAAAATATTTTGATAATTCTATTTCAATAAAATAGCTTCCTTTGCATTTAAAAACATTATTCTGAGAAGGGCTCCAAGACACTCCCACAAAAAAATTAAGGGCCCCCTTTTTATAAAATATTAAAGGGATGGTTGGTGATGGCAGATGACTAGCCCTAATGCTATGTGGGATAGAAAATAGAGCACTGAATTTAATCAGAAAGACCTGATTTAAAATCCTACCTCAGACAACATGACCATCTGCAAATCACTTCACGTATCAGATGGTTTCCTCATCTGTAAAATGGGGAAAGCAAAGCAGACAAGACCTACCTCATAAGGTTATTGTGAGAGTGTTTTTCAATAGAGATAAAAGTATTCATTAAGTATTTTGTAAACCCTTAGCTTTTATTCTCTTGGCTACTTTTCTTATTATAAAAGATCAAAAGACCTAGAGAAACACTTCCAATTCTTTCATTAGAAGCTCTACAGAGGACTCAGGGGAAACAGAGGCAAGAAATGCCCAGTACACAAAGACATGGATGGGTTATTATCTATATAGAAGGAGCATCCATATCTATGAGATTATGAACCTTCTTAGGTACTCAAATTTTGAGCACTCCAAAAGGGAGGCAGAGCTCACAAGAAGCCAGTGAGTCATACTACGCATACCTCTCTTCCACTTTTTATGTGGTTTTTAGAGCTATAGATCAGGGAAGTGTTGTATGGAATATAGCTGGACATGATCAAGACTTTTGAGAAAGTCTCTCAAGATTGCCTTGGAATAACATGAGCAAGTATATGGTGAGTGAGAGAGCAGTGAGGTTGGGTCAGATGTGGTCTGACCATGGGACCCTAAGGGTGGCAGATGTGGTGGAATGCCACAGAACTCTCTCAACATGGCTCTATATAGTTCAACAATATTTCTGATGACATGAATAATGGCATAGCTAGGTGGAACAGTAAATAGAGCGCCAGGCCTGGGATCAGGAACACCTAAGTTAAATCTAGCCTCAGATACTTGCTAGCTGTATGATCTGGGGTCCATCCCTTAGCCTTTGCCTTCTTCAGTTTCCTCATCTGTAAAATGGGGTTAATAACAGCACTCACGTCATAGAGTTATTGTGAGTATCAAATGAGATCATATTTGTAAAGCACTTTGCAAACAGTGTCATATAAATATTACTTATTATCATTATACTCCTCAACATAGAATGAAGAAATAAAGAACTTGAAAATAATTTCCAAATGAAGTCAACATATAATTTAATACTCCATTACATCTAGGCAAAGGAAAAATGAAGAAGATAGGGGGAAAATATGTTTTCAGACTAGGGAATGAGAGAGGTCAATAATTTACTGAGTAAATTGCAAGATACATAAAAGCCCCTCGCCTGTACATCATGAATGCTTTCTTCTAGAAGACAGGAGACACTGGTTAAGGTAGGCACCAAATAATCTCACAGAAATGCCTGGCATATACTAATAATAATATAATAATAGTTAACTTTTATGTAGTACTGACTATGTGATCCTCACAACAGCTAGGGAAGATAGATGCTATTATCCCCATTTTACAGATGAGGAAACTGAGGCAAATAGTGGTTAAGTGACTTACCCAATGTCACACAGCTAGTAAGCATCTAAGTCCTGATTTGAATATTTCCTGATTTCAAGCCTGGCACTCTTATGGACCTGTCTTATAAAAAATTAAATTGATTACATTCTATTGTATATGAAATGACTATTTATTGATATGGGAGTCAACTTCTCAATTACCTATTAATTGTTGGCATACAGCAGACTATTGTTGAACCAAATGTCAAAATAAGTTGAAAATTAGAAGACTAAAAAATGAGAAGATATGGCATGCAAGTGAAGTAATTTCAAGGTTGTTATTGATGCTGAAAAAGCGGAAAATGGATAAAAGGCCAGACATTGACACAATTTACTATCATTTACTTAAGAAATTTTACCAGTGTAAATCATTCACCATAACAAGGTGACTAAAGCAGCCTAAAAACCACCTTACCCAGTAAATACTGGATCCCTTTACCAAGCCAAAAACTAGAATAGCTAAAAGCAATAAAGAATATGAACTTATTTCCAAATTCTTTATTTAGAATTTGAACTTATTTCCAAAATCTTCTAAAGGAGACATAAAATGGGGAAATTTGTGCTTGGCAAAGGTGAATGACTTGCCACCATTATGGAGAATATCCAACTCAGATTCCCAAAAGAAAAGGGATTCCTCATACATTATAAAATCTTCCAGGTGCTCCAATTTGGGAGTCATATTCTCATTGCCTGACATCCTGTGACATTATGGAACCCTCTAAATGAGATCCTTAATTACTGGAGTGAGTTCAACCTAGCTATCCACATTGGTGAAATATTCCCATTGTCCAGATGACAACATTCTGTTGCTGGGATAGTGCGTCCGTCAGGACATGCATGGTGAACGGGCATCATTGATGGACGATGATTGGAAAGATTGTTTGAGAAGAAGATAGCAAAATGAATTAATTACCTGTGGGAAATTATGTATTACCTCTAATGACCCCAAGCTTCTCCCTGAAACAAAGAAGCAGCAGCAACAGCCTCAGAGCTAACATTTATATAGCACTATGTGCCAGTCACTGTACTAAGTGCTTTTTGACTATTATTTCATTTGAACCTCACAGCACCAGGAGGCAGGTGATATTATTACCCCATTTTGCAGCTGAGGAAACTAAGGCAGACACTGCCCTAGGTTATACATCCAGTAAGTGTCTGCAGCCAGATTTGAACTCAGGTCTTCTAGACTCAGGTCACTCTATTTGCTGCACCAATAATCCTCCTTACCAAGCAAAGTCAACAACATAGTCATCAATTTTATAGACTTGTGAAATAAAAAACATGCTAAGTCTGCAAGTGATGCCAAATTGGAATGACAGTCAGCATCTGGGAGGGTAAGATTACAATTATAAATGCCCTTGATACTCTGGAGAAGAAGTCCTAACTAAATAATGGAGTCCTTGGAGACAAGAGAATGGTGGTGTACTTGGAAAGGAAATGCTAACTACAGAATTATTAGATAAGGGAATGCCTAACTATGTTCAAGTATGTCAGAAAACCATTTAGGTCCATCACTTTACCTCTTGGTGCCCTATTTTCTTCATCAGGAAGATGGGGTTAATAATATTTGCACTACCTACCTCACAGGTTATTTTTTGTGTGGTAAAACTTGCTTTATAAATTCTAAGGCATTATCAGTTGTTATTATTTCTTGTACTTATAAATGGCACTCAAGTAGATACCTATGATAGAGTTTGCCCCCATCCCATCAGTAAATAGCAATGAATCATGTTGAGGGGCAGCCACAAAGGCTGGGGCTGAAGGTGGGTCAAGACCCTAGATATACTTTCTGCTAGTTGACAGGTGGGACAGAACAAGGAAGAAGAGACAGGGTTTCAGATGTAACAGGAATAGGTGATAGAAACACAAAAGTTATTCACAGATGCCAGAGAGCAAGAGCAAGGACTCAACAAAAAAGAGTTAAATAAGGAAGAGTAGACATGATGCCGTGTATTGACACAACTCTCTTTCAATAAACAGCAGGCCCATACTGACCTCATCCCTTTTGGATTTCCAAAGGGCATGGCTTGCCAACCAACTGGAACCAAGCACGATTCATTCAATTCAATTCAACAAGCATTTACAAAGCCTCTACTATGTGCCAGGCGCAGTTCAGCACTGAGGAAACAAAAAGAGTCAAAAGACTGTCCCTGCCATCAAGGAGCTCATGATCTGAGGAGGGAGACATTCTTCATAATTTGGTTTTTCCTGTGTTAAGACCAAAGTCTTTTGAATGTTAGAAATCTCTTCCAGGAAGTTCTGTGACATTTTAGCTTTGATGAAGTCATGATGCCATCTGCAAACAAGAGCATCTAAAGGATCTCACCAGCCGTAGGGAATCAATCCCCCTTCAATTTGGATCCTGAACTGGATCTACTCCATGGCAATGACAAATGCCTTGAGTGAGCATATGTCTCCTTGATGTATGACTTTCATCATATTAATGATCAGAGAATTACTGAACAAGGTTATCTCTGTAATTATCTATAGACTCAAATAAATTTATTGTATGCTTGGAGGACATCTTGTTGTGGAAAGGTGTCTTTGTAGATGGTCTGCTTTATCAAATTTAAAGCTTTTCTTTATAAATAACAATGAGTATAGTGGAATTCATATTCTCTACATCTTTCAATTAGTGATGCCATGGTAAAGGCATGATCCGACAGCTAGATGGCACAGTGGATAGAGTGCAGGGCCGAGAGTCAAGAAAACTTGAGTTCAAATCTGGCCTCAAACATTTATTAGCTGTATAACCTTAGTCAAGTCACTTAACTGTTTACCTTATTTTCCTCATCTGTCTAATGAGCTGGGGAAGGATATGATAAACCGTTGTAGTATCTTTGCCAAGAAAATCCCAAATGGGCTCAAGGAGAATTGAACACAACTAAAATGACTCAACAACGATGACAAAATTATATGATCTATTGAAGATCATATGTGAAAGCCTATTTTTCTCCCCTTTGCAAGGATGCCCTCCCTTTATATGTAGAGAATTCTTTTTAAAATTGTATATAGATGGAAAATTATGCATATGGATTATCTTCTCTCAGTCACCTTTTTGAGGAGAATTAAAAAGGTCTAAAAGATTGTGTGTGTGTGGGTGGGTGTGTCCCCAGCCCTTTGTTACCTTCCCCTTCCTTCAGATATCTTGTGATAGATCCCTAAATGACCTCTCAATTGTGATACCTCCAGCACAGATCTCTCTATGGACTGGAAACTTGGTCTAATTCATATTCCTTTTCCATATCTTTGTTCTCTGGTACCATTCCTGTCTCTTCACTGAGCACCTTCAAGACTATGATGTAGACTCCAGGTATGGTAGTTTGACAGTCCTTCATGGTGAAAATGTTGTTTATTATAAAAATCTTAGATCTTTTCCATTTTTCTTTTCTTTGTTGTCCTTCTTCTGCTTTGATGATTTTGCCTATGTAGTGTTCTTTATCAAACTTTCTTTAAATTGTTTTTAATCTCCACTGCTTCTCTCTGTTTTTATGAGGCAAGACTACTCATAATTTTCCATCCTCCTTCTCAGTAAGATTTTACAAATGAGTTTCTATTCTCCACTGGCATCGCCTGTGGTTCCTATATCTTTCTGCTTGACAAGTAAGTTGTTCACTAATTAAAGTGTCTTTTAGGCCTTTTTTGGTCTCCTTGTTATGATAATTGATTTATATGTTATGTTTTATGAAATTATTATATTCTATAACTGCATCCTTCCATACATATCCCATTTCCATCAGCAAGAACTTATTTAAATAGGTCAAAATAGTCATTTTAATTGCATGCCCATCTTTTCCTCTCATTTTTATTTGTTCTAGATTTGTGCTAATTTTTATTTTTGCTCTAACAAATCAATGAACTGACTGTACAAAGACAGCTGATTCAGGAGTGATCCCTATATTAGTAATGAGTCATTTCCTATCTGTTAAAATATCACTAATTTCATTTTTGTGCTCTTTTTTCTATGCTCACTATATTTGGGCTTTCTGGTTTTCTCCTTAAAGAAAGTATCCATGACATATCGGCAAGAGCTTTCTGTGCAGTCTAACATTCTTTGGTCTCTCTCATTTCTTATTCTTGATCCATGCTTTCCAGTGTATTTCTTGCTGTTCTCACCTACTTCTTCCTTTATATTGAAGTCAGAATTTGATGATTCAATTTGGATAGAGGGCCATGCTAAGTCTGACATAGAATTTCTCTAGAAATCTCTTCTTCTTCAGCCACAAAGGTTGATGCATTCATTGTGATGGTCTCTGTAAATGTTCATCATGAGCACTACAAAACAAGTTGGCACAAGATCCAGTGAAATGATGTTTCTTATTGTCTTTTACCCACGATGAACACACTCTGTCAACTCCTTTATTTACATCTTCAAGTAAAAACTGTGAGCTAGTGATCTACTTAGTTGCATCTTCCTCCTTTCTTTTGGTTTATTCAAAGTGAGAATGTCAAGGTGGATACAATGCATTTCCTTGGGTACTATGTTTTTCCGTTGGTCACTCCTATTTATAGAAGCAACTAAGTAAAACTTACACAGTGTAAAAAAATATAGCATCTGTAGCACACTCAGTCCCCTCATCAACCACCTGCTACTGAGGAAGCAGAAGGGGACTACAGTGACCTGAAGTCCATCTTGGAGTTTTTGTTTGTTTCCTGTATTGTCATGGTCAAAGAATCATATTTTGGGCATACTGATGATAAGCCTCTATTTGCTTAGCTAGGCTTCTCCTTAGAAAGTAGACTTCCTTTTTGGAGGGACCATAATCCTAAACCTTTCTAGTACGATAGAACCTGCTAGACTCTGATGACATAGCTTTTCAAGAACTCACCAGAGTCAATTTCTTTTAACATTGGGAATAAAACAAGAATTTCCATAACATAGTATGATAAAAAATATATATATATGATTACACATGAAACTGCTAATCTTTTCAAATATGCCACAAATTTATCATGTAAATTTGGAAAAAGTAAAAGAATCTATATGATCTAAAATGTTTATACCAGAGTCACTTTAACTCCATGCTGTAACATCATATGGGGACTTTGTGGAGGCTATTTTGGGAAAGGGATACACATGGACAAAGAACTGGACCATCACTGAATTCAAGAGGAGGATTACAGACTGGACTGAATATGAGAAATTTAATAAATAATAGCTACACAGCACACACACACATAGTTTGCAAAGCAATTTATATATGTTGTCTTATTCAGTACTTATGGTAACCCTGATGGAGAGATTGTGAGATGTAAAGTGGATAATTTTGATGACATTAAATTAAAAATGATTTGTACAAGTAAAACCAATGTAGCCAAGATTAGAAGGAAAGCAGAAAATTGAGGGGGGGGGGAGTTTTATAGACAGTTTCTTTTATAAAGATCTCATATCTCAAATATATAGAGAGCTTTGTCAATTTTATAAGAATAAATCATTTCCTAATTAATAATTGGTCAAAAGATATGAATGGGCAGCTTTTTCAATGAAGTCAAAAGTATATATAGTCATATGAAAAGTGCTCTAAATCATTAATTAGAGAAATGCACATTAAAACAACTTGGAGATTTTATTTCACACCTATTAGATTGGCTAAAAGGATAGAAGAAGAAAATGATAAATGATGGAGGGGATAAAATTCGGACACTAATTCACTGTCGGTGGAACTGTGAACCAATCCAACCATTTTGGAAAACAATCTGGAACAATGCCCAAAGAGTTATAAAAATGTGTACACTCTTTGACCCAGCAATTCCACTATTAGGTCTGTTTGCTAAGATGATTATGGAAAAGGGAAAGAACGCTATATGTTCCAAAATATTTAGAGCAGCTCTCTTTGTGGTGGCAAAGAACTGGAAATTTGGGGGATGCCCATCAATTAAGGAATGACTAAACAAATTGTGGTCTGTGATCGTGATGGAATACTACTATGCTAAGAGAAATGATGAACTGTTGATTTTAGAAAAACATGGGAATACTTGCATGAAATAATGAAGAGTGAAAGGAACAGAATCAAAAAAAGTTATATATAGTAATAGCAATGTTGTTCAAGGAATAATTGTGAATGACTAAGTTATTCTGAACATTACAAATACTCAAATCAACTACAAAGGACTTACGAAGAAAGAGGTCATTTACCTCCAGAGAAAGAACTGATAAATAAAAGTATGCACAGTATAGTCTATATATATATATATGTACATATGTGTGTATATATGTGTACATATGTATATGTGTGTGTGTGTGTGTATCAAATGATGGCCTTCTCTAGCGCAGGATGGAGAGAGAAGCAGATAGTTGGAAATTTAAAACGTAACAAGAAATTAATTAAATTAAAATTTTAAAATGCTTATAGTAACTCTGTGAGGCAGGTGCTTATTATTATCCTCATTTGCAGATGAGAAAACTGAACCTGAGGATCACACAGCAAAGAAGTGTCAGAGGCACGATCTGAACTCAGATCTTCCTGACTCCAAGTCCAACACACTATAAATTGCACCACCTAGCTCACCAAATTTCTAGGACTTTTGAAGATGCCACACTATACCTTAAACAGAGGACCAAGATCATCTTTTTATCTTTATATGTCATGTGGCTATGAATTATAGAGCATAACAATTTCCAAAGAATCAAATCTGTGGGTAACCAAAAGATCAATTTCAGTGGATACAAGTGGGTTACAGCACATTGCAAATGGTGATTAATGTGAAAGGAGAAGCGAAAAGGGTAAAATCCAGGAAATGTATGATTGGAAAACACAGATCAGCTATGTAGTGAGAGTGAGGGATGACACATAGACAACCTGAGTGCTGTACAGGTAAATGTGGAATATCAAAAGATATTCCAGGGCTTGGAATCTATTCCCTGTGAAAGATTTATAGGAGTACATGCAGAACAATTACACAAGTTGAGAAGACTGCATGGGTTGAATCTATACCATTGCAGGAAGAACACATATCAATGAGATCACAGATCCCTTTATTATTGAAATACAACTAATTTTAATTATAATGAAATTCTTTCTCTTTATTTAATATTTTATTTTTTACCAATTACATGTAAAATAATTTTAACATTCATTTTTTTTAAATTTTGAGTCCCAATTCTCTTTCCCTGTCTCCCATTCCCTCCCCCTGAGAAGGCATACAATTTGATATAGACCATACCTGTGCAATTATGTGAAACCTATTTCCATATTAGCCATGTTGCAAAAGAAAACACAGACAAAAAAATAAAGTAAAAAAATATACTCCAATCTGCATTCAGACATCAGTTCTTTTTCTGGAGGAGGATATCATTTTTCACCAAAAGTCCTTCAGAATCTCAGATCATTGTATGGATCAGAATAGGTAAGTCATTCACAGTTGATCATCATACAATATTGTCATTACTATCATTCATATAAATTTTTCCAGGTTTTTCTGAAACCCTCCTGCTCATGGTATCTTATAGCACAGTATTCCATCACAATCATAACACAATTTGTTCACCTATTCCTCAATTGATGGGCATCCCCTCAGTTTCCAATTCTTTGCCACCACAAAAATAAATGCTATATTTTTGTAAATATATAGAACACCTTCTCCTGATCTCTCTCTGTGTCTCTGTGTCTGTCTCTGTCTCTCTGTTTCTCTCTGTCTGTCTCTGTCTCTCTATCTCTCTCTTTCCGCCATCCTCTGTCCCTTCTTCTCTTCCCCTTCTTGCCCACCAAGAGATCCCAACTATTGGAATATAGTAATAATTAAATAAATGCCTTTTCATTCACTCATTTCATTGATATCTTTTCCAGGAAGTTATACTGTCTTTACAGATTAAAATCACTCTCTAACTGCACTCTCACAGTACCTAGATGAGTTTTCATGGAATGAGGGTTAGTTAGGGTAGAGGTTGGTCCTTCATAAAGATAAGGCCGTAAAAGCTCTAATTGATACTTGTCAGATGTTCTATGATGATTCCATCCTAGAGACGGAACTCTGATTTTCTGATTCTCACTACTGCAGCCACTAGACAATGCCAATGGATCATTGCCCATTTCAGTTGGCAAATAGAGTCTCTCAGGGATAGGAGTTGGAAATTTGCATTCAAATTCTAAAGCATAAACCCTTTGAAAACAGTTACAGAGTCACCTCGTGAGCCAGCCTTAGATTATTAGACCCACTTAACTTTGCTTGGCAATATTCACACCCTAAGAATGGAAGCCCTGGTGATATTTTTGACAAGCCAAGGAGTAAGATGTGTGTCTACTAACATGAAAAGGACCCTTCTGTGAAATGTATTTAACACTTAGTGTTTCATTAAATGGTCTTGGACATTCTTCCTTAATCCAACTCTTCTTTCACAGTTAAATCTACACACACACACACACACACACGCACACACGCACACGCACACAGTCACAGAAAGAATTTTTGTAAAATCAAGACCTCCTTCTTCAGCTGTTACCAACTGCAAATTTTGTAATTTTAAATGAGTTCTCTGCTGTAATTTAAAAGATAACTCATTCCTATTTCCAACATTTAATGTATTTTCCCTTTTTTCTGCAAGCAATATACGTGTGTAATTAATAAACAATTTAGTATGTTGAGGAACCTAGGAACTTGGCAAATGTTCTGGGGATATGAAATCTCAGGAAAAGCAGCACATTATAAGAAATAGTAAGTAATTACTTATGTAAGCTTTCTTTTTAAATTCTAAGAACATTAACTACTAATTACCTACTAATTACCAGTACTTCAGCAGGTGTTTGCACTTAACTGTAGGCTAAAGCCCCTGTGAAAAACAAACCCCTCACAGCCTCTCTCAAGATTAAAGTAGAATCCCCCTGGACCTCATAGCATGCCATAGGTGCAGCAAAGCTGTTTATGCCAAGGCTTTAACCACTTGATTGCTTAAGGTGAAAAAGGGAGACTTCTGTCAGATTTGCTGGCCTTTTGTTTGGTTTGGAGGGTTTGGTTGAGTGGTTTGCTGTGGATTTTTTGTTATTGTTCAACCTGAAGTCATCTAGTAAGGAGGTTTATCTGTAAGGCAACATCAAGCTATCTAAAGGGAACCTCCAACTATGATTAAGATGCCTTCATCAGAAAGTCATCTGTCTCACTTTCTAGAGCCATTTTTGGCAAAGCAATCCTCTCTAGGACTGATGGCCCAGAGTTTTTAGCCCAACAATGTGTCTTCAAATCTCTTCCTCTGGATTAAGAGGCGTGTTCAAAACGACAGGGGTGGGGATTATACCAAGATGTCTAAAATCCCTTCCACCTCTTTAAAACCTCAGATTCCACCCCTCACGTCCCAAGTCCTAATGGCTCTTTTAAAGTTCAAAACTTCAAGGCAGTGAGGTGGTTAGAAGTCTGGCCTTGGAGTCTGGAAGATATGAGTTCAAATGTGGCCTCAGGGCCTTATTTGACAAGTCACTTACCCTATCCTCCTCTGTAAAATGAGGATAATAATAGCACCTACCTCCCGCTTTGTTGTGAAGATAAAATAGATCATATTTGTAAAGTTCTTTGCAAACCTTGAAGTACCACAAAAAGTGTCCCAAAAGTGTTAATACAGTTTTAAGCTTAAAATTTATAGCTACAAACATCAATAGTTTAAACCCGCACGAAGACATCGGATACACTATGTATATGTGCAATATGTAAATATTTTATAGATATAGATAATATTATATATGTGTATATTGTTATAATAAAAATCATTTACGTGCATTATATCATTTGGGTCTCATAACAACCCTATACGGGTGTCACCACAGATGTTCTTGGACCCATTAGACAGAGGGAGGTGAAAGTGAGGTTTTGGCAAGTCGGATGTCTCCAGAGTTAGACTCTATTCCAGAAGGCTGTTCCAAAGGAATCTGGAACCAAAGACCTCTGAGGTCACAGGAGAGGCCAAGACCAGGAGTATATATTGTGCTGCACTGTTACAAGGATGATAGAAATTAAAGGGGACATCTTCAAAGTTGGTACAACTGCAACAGAGTTTCAGGTGCTATACTGACAACTGTAAAGGAATCTAGAACACATATAATGATAACCCAATATATCCTATAGTCCTTTAATATACAATTTAATATATTACTTTAACACACAAAGGTATTTGAACACATAGGACAAAGAATATGGTATAACTTCATAATAATAGCCTTTACATGGCACCGTACGGTTCACAAAATGCTTTACAAACACTATTTCACTTCATCCTCACAACAATCCTGGAGTGTAGATGCTAGCATTATTCCCATATTACGGATGAGGAAACTGACAGCTGGTAAATATCTGAGGCAGGATCTGAACGCAGGTTTTTCTGATTCCAGCCCTCTATCAACTGCACCTCTTAACTGCCTTCATAGATAAAAGGAACCTCAGATATCCTTTATTCCAACCCTCTCATTTTACAAATGTGTAAACTGAGATCCCTAGAGGCTATGATTTGACCAAGTCAGAGTCAGAACTAGAACTCAAGACTCCTGATTCCTACAGAGTTCAGACTTTATTCTTAATTACACTCTCTGCCACCAATCTAGATTGGTTGGTTGTTGTCCTTCATTCTCAAAGAGGACCAAAATGACATCACCATGATAACCTCAAGTTTCAGTGTGTCTGACTGTGACAGATCAGACTAATATGAGCTTGGAATGCTCTACCACAGAATGGGCACAGATGTTCCATGTGAACATCTGGGGTAGATACTTTAAATTTGTGCATCCTAAGTTTCCTCTGTGCTGTCTCAATTCTGCTTTGCTCGTAGAGCACAGCACCCTTTCTGATGTGGGCACACCATGCTGAGCGGTCCTGTTCCTGTGCCAGTGTCTCCCGAAGAAAGAAAAGGGAAGAAACAGTCAATCCAACCTCAGTCACTGAGGACAAGGGAAATTTCAACTTCCTAAAATGTTTTTTTTCATTACTGCCCCACTCGCTGTATGATTGCTCCTGATCACCTACTGGTACTCAACTCTTGGGCTTAGAATTGAAGGCCCTTCTCTCCTTGTCACCTTGAATTCTCATTTTAAACCACTTTTCATGCATTCACTATATAAAATCTGACTCCCAGATTCACATAATGTTAAAGCTTAGGAAGAAGCTTATGTAGCTCACCTAGTACAACCTTCACATTTTGTAAAAGAAGAAACTCGCACCCTGATAGGTTTGGTCACTCACCTGTGGTTACACAAAAAGTCATTGATGAGCCAAGTTGTTTCCTGAGATGCAAAACTCACCCATATTCACATATTTATTTCCATCTTGAACACCATAGATGTTTTTTTACTATTAAATTGGTATGGTTTTTGGTCACATATCCATTTCAAGTGTGTATGTGACCCTCAAACTGTCATGCTTTGTATTGTGTGAACTATAATTCAGCAGGCATGTGATTCAGAACCCCTGCCTCACTGGAGAGGATGAGCAGGGTGGGGAACAGGAGACACATATGAAAAGTTTTTTTTCAAAGAACCGTGAGAATTAGAAAAGATAAAGTACCAATGTGCAAATTTTCTAAATCCATCTTGCAATGTAATTGAAATGCCAAAAGATTGAAGAATTTGGTATTGATGAAGAAACGGATATTAATGTAATGAGGAATAGCTCTGTCTTTGTCATCCTATAGTCCTTTAAGTGTCACAGGCTGTCACTTTCTATTGCATTGCAACTGACTCATTACCTCAGTTTATTAAAAGTGAATATGAATTCACATATTTCACTTTACAGGCTTCAAATGTTCCTGTTATCAAGAGCTATTATCTAATGATAGATCCCACTGTTCTGGGGTTTCTCTGGTAAAGCAATGAGTGGGCAAGGCTGGCTCAATGTCAGTAGGAACTAGATGAATACATTCTGGGAACAATGTCTGCTAGGGATGGTGTGTAGCCCTATCTGTGAGGTACAATGAAAAAAGCACGAGATTTGGAATCATAGAAGGAATCCAAAGCCAAACTATCAGGTATGTCCTCTGTGACCATGGGCAACATGCCCAGTTAACAAGAATTTTTAGGTGCTTACTATGTGCCAGCCACTGAGCGAAGTGTTAAGGATGCAAAGAAAGGCAAAATTATGGTTCTGCCCTCTAGAGATTCCCATTCTATTGGGAGAGACAACATTCAAACCACTATTTAGAGTAGTAACCTCCTGAGCTTCAGTTCTCTCATCTATAAAGTCAGGGATCTGGACCAGATGACCTCAATCTAGCATCCTCTGATTCAGTAATCCCCACATCAGTCATAGACAAGCTCCCTAATCCCTTCCAGTACTTATCATCATCAGATACATACCTGGAGGGTGCATAACATACTGTCAGGAATGATGGGAGAGGGACTGACTGCCTTTGCACAAATAGAAGCCAAATTTCTAAGTTGATGATCACCCAAAGGGCAATGGAGAAACCCATGGTGAGCAGGAACAGGCTTTAGATCCACTCCAAAGGAGGAAATACTCAGGAGAAATGCCATCAAGGAGCTGAAAAATGTGTGACCAGAAGAAAGATGAGTCAGTCATAAAGTGAGATCAAGGGAAAACCCATTGGAAGTCCACATACTCCATTGGCATCCACACAAAGTGAAGCATTTGAGAGATAGTCCCCCCCCTCACCCCAGAACCGAAAGTAGAGTTCCTTTAATGAATTTATGGGAGGTCATGGACAAGGGTCACACAGAACGAGCAGGCATTGGAGGGTGGGGCAGTCAGTGATCTCATGGTTGAAGGGAATGCCCACATCAGTGAGATCACAGACCCATGGAAGCATTCTAATGGAGAGATACTTTCTGACCAGATGTAATCCAAGTGAGGGACCATAAATTAATCATATTTCTAGTGTCTGAGGGCTGCCTCAACTGCAAGTTGTACATTTAAATCTTAGAGTGTTGTTGTGTTTTTTTTTTAATCAGTAGCCACACTGAAGTGCATTTACAAATGTGGTAGAAGGGGGTCACGTTAGATGAAACCTAAGTCTGCCTCCTATCAAAGAGCAAATTTCAAGCTTCTGCTATTGTATCCATGTGATTGCAGGTTTTAAAAGCCTCATCATCAAATACGGGCTCCTAGAATAGGGTAATTATCACTTTGATCTCCCCAATGCTGTTGCAGCAGTTGCTTTCATGCTAGAATTTCAGTTGTACTGAACAAAATAACATGCTGGGAGAAATAGAGGTGTGAGCGTGAGCAGCTTTTCAAAAGGACCGTCCGTGAGTTTTGAACATGGGCCTTCCCACCCCCAGAGCTTTGCACATGCTACCTCAGTGAGATTTTTACCGAGCAGGTGATACAGTGTAGCTACAGTTTACAAGATCTAGAATTCTCTGTAACTTTTTCATAAGTGGCCAGAGCAATCGATAAGCATAAAGAAACAATAACTGTGGAAGTGATGCAGATGTCATGAGCTGGAAAAAGAATAAAATATCAGGTCACAGAGGAAAAGGCCCCTTGCCCTCATCTCACACTTACAGGTGCCAGAACAGAAGACTTACAGGAAAAGGAAGTAAGTTTGTTTTTTCCACAGCAAATTCTGATTGTCCATTATACCCGGGTGCCATTGTGAACTTTCCCATGGCTACTTGAATGATCTTGCACCAATTAGAATGTCCCTTCAGTCCAAATGGATGGGAAAAGTCCATTCTAAATATACCGGAAAAAACCTTAGCTGAGTCACAATTGTTTCCCCTTCTCAGGGTGTATTTGGAAGGCAGATGAATGAGTCTCTTGAACCCAGCATTCTTGGTCCCCACAAGACAGTCTCAGCATATGCCTTTCTAGCTTTCTATCTACTATATCCCTCCCCTTCTGACAAACCATTCTACTCATTATCTTGCATATGCCTACCTCCAGACCTTTATTCATGTCATTCTTGACCACACTTACTGGAAGCAATTTCTACCTCTTCTGAAGTCCTGGACCATTCATTTGGCACTTTTCACATACTATGTTCTATTGTTAGTTATGCTTTCATAGATCTATGTACTATAATATGTATATATATGGGATGGTACAGCATCTATGATCTTATTGGTACAGGGATCTCCCAGATGAGGACTCTCTCTGAAATTTCTCACCTCTTCTATGAAATTAAACTTGACACAGTTGTCTGGGACACCCAGAAATCAAATGATTTACCCAGAGTCACAGCTAGTATTGCCAGAGGTGGTACTCAAACCCAAGTCTGAGTCCAGCCTTTTCTCTACTGTGCCATGATTCCTCTCATATGTAATAGTATAAATATATATATATACATATAATGTGATGTATATTGCTTATAATATATGTCTATGTATTACAAACATATCTATATGGAAGATCTCTATACTAATAAGATCATAAATGTAATACCATCCCATACATATAATATATATTACTTAAAATATATAATTTTGTGTATTATAATATATGTGGAAGATGTATACTTTCGGCCCCTGTGGGTTTAGATATGACCACATGGGTTTGTCTAAATGTGGTTCTTGGAGAAGATGTGAATAAATATCTCTGGAATGTCACTCATTTCTCTCTAAGGAAGATCTTGATTTCTTCCTGGAGGTGAACAAGAGATTGGGTCCACTAGACTAGCTGCTCTGCACTCCTCAGAGAAGAGATATTGTATTAGAATTAGATCTATCTGCCCCATAAATATTTTAGTCTAGGGCAAGATTGGGGAACCTGCAGCCTCAAGACCATATGTGGCCCTCTAGGTCCTCTTGACAGAGTCCAAGTTTTACAGAACACATCCTCTTATTAAGGGAATTTGTTCTGTGAAATTTGGATTCAGTCAAAGGGCCGCATTTGAGGACCTAGGGGACCACATGTGACCTTGAAACTATAGGTACCCCATCCCTGGTCTAGTGGAAATAAAGGTTTGGGTTCAAGTCACCTTCCTTATCACTATTTCTTAAAGGGGGAAGGAATTCCCCACACTAATAATGAAAGACTTGATTCCTTACCGAATGCTATTTTACACAAAACCCATATATGCGCAAGCCAATGGCAAACAGAAATCAGACAAGTTGTAAAGACCAGAATATGTCAAATAATACACAGAGTCAATGAACCTTTCCCCCTCCAAGCAAGACACCTTACACCTTGGGGTGTGTGTGTGTGTGTGTGTGTGTGTGTGTGTGTGTGTGTGTGTGTGTGTGTGTGTGTGTGTGAGAGAGAGAGACAGAGACAGAGACAGAGAGACAGAGAGAGAGAGAGAGAGAGAAGGAGGGAGACAAGGAGAGAGGGAGAGAAAAAGAGAGAGAGAGAGAGGGAGAGAAGGAGAAGGGAGAATTCTGATCTTACCCAAGAGGAAATTCCCCAAAGTCTCTAGGAAGTCTTCCAAGTAAGGTGGAAAGCATGGACATTTCAAGGTGCTATCATGTCAAGGTTTTCTACATGCCTGTTGCTTCTCAGAGTCTTTTCTCTCTCTTCAGGAGTCTCTTCCTGAAGAGAATCTAAAATTATATGTGTCCTCTCTTGAAGCTGAAGCAAGAAAAAGAGCCTCTCTGCTATCCCAGGCTCTTGACAATACCTCACACAGACACATGGTGTTGAATAATCATTCTGCCAATGAAGAGAACCTTATGTACATGCACCAGCCTTGAATGCCATGTTACATTATATATTACTTATTCTGTAACTAGATGGTAAGAATCTATATGAGAATAGCATCCTATATATATATTTGTATTTACCTCAAAAGTACTCGTTGGCTCATTCAGAAACAAACTCTCATAGCCATGCATCCAGTTCATGGGCCTTATTCTTTCTTCCTGGAAGGGCCTACCATTGTTTATCAATTTCTAAGGAATTATACAGAGATTTCAACTAAGATTGGAGAGATATCCAATGTCTACTCTATAGTTACAATAACCGACTGGTCACATATTGGTCATTCACTATAATTCTTGTAGGTATAACATGCTGCCCTCAAGAATATCACAGGGGAGTGTGTCTCTATGACTCCCAGATACTTAGGCTCATTTACTCCCATAAGCATTCTTATCACCTGTGATTCAGGTGACCCACTTCATCTTCACCAACCCTATCCCTTGGCAGTAGGTCCTTGCCTCTCCCTGACCCTGACTTCTAGATCAATCTAGAGAGAAAATGGAAATTCTAGGGGAATCCATCGCTATAGGGAACACAAACCATTAAAACTGAGAAATAACAATCATTTGATACTCAAGAACTATGTTCTTGTGTAGCCAGGGTTTGAAAGAGTCTAGACAGTCTCAAGACTCTAACAGCAACTACATTGAAAGATACATACTACAAGTGTTAGTATCTCATTTAAAAGATGAGGAAACTGAGTCTCAGACAGGTAAAGTGACTTGTCTATTGACATGTGGTTAATAAGAATAAGAGACAAAATTGACTATCAGGGTTTAACTGACATCAGATCTAGGGCACTTTCATCTATGCCATGCTGATTTTGTTTGTTTGGTTTTCCAAATTTATGGAATAAAACAGGCATTTTTATAACAGTATAATAAAAAATATGATTACACATGAAACTGCAAATTCACTATGTACAACTTGCTATCCCTTTTAAATAAAGTTATTATGCAAATTTCCCTTCTTTCTCCTTTCTTAAGCAGGGAATGAAATAACAACAGTAGAATGTAGAAGCTTGAATTCTGATTAGAACAATTGATTACTCATTTTCAGGCTTTATTCTAATTTCTTTAGTTCTTCATCATGGCAAAGAAGTGGCCTTGAGATCTTGAAGGTTATGTTCATGGACTGCAAATTAGAGTAGATCCTACCAAGTTGGCAAAACTTTGAATATGGGTCCGCTTAATAGACAATGCTTAATATACACTAATTGATTTGGCCTGATCTGACCAACCTAGCTAAAATGAGATATTTGTAAGTTCTTTGCAATACTTAAAAGCAACATATAAATGCTGTTGTTCTTATTATTAATATTTTCCTTTTTTTGAAGAGACTTATTTTTTACCTATATGAACTGATTTTTTATCTATATGAACTCTCTGATAACATCTACAGTATTTTATTTGGTCTGTAATCTTCATCGTCAGAAAAGACCAATCACACCAATGAAATCATCAGCTCTAAAGTACTGCAGTGGGATTGGAGAGGGTCTATCTATGCAAGGACTCTTATGTTCCCATAATGCTTGGGGCTGAGAGCCTCAATCATTGCAGGAAACCATCTGTGGACTACACTACCCAGAAACCTATGTAAGGATTTTACAGCATAGTGACATCATCCAGCACAACCTCTGACAATGTAGGCATGCTTTCAGGACAAGAAATTTGAAAGGTTGAAGTCTCATGAGGAATACTGAAAAGAGAAACAAGGAAAAATGGTTGTCATGCCTAGAATAACCAGTAAAAATGATTTCAGTACTAAGAGAAGTCTGTATATCCCTACAACATCAAAGTAGATCAGAATAATCTAGACTGGAGTCATAGTGCCAAGAGAACTCAAGAATAACTTCTATAATGCTCTGCAAGTGCCAGCCAAGGAACCAGTGCTCCCAAGACTCTTCTAGCAATAGGTTTCCCAAGCACCTTTCTGTGGAGGAATTAAAATGTATCCCTTTCCCCTTGTGTTGGAGAGACACAAGGATTAACTGGGAATCAAATAGAATTCCTTGGTAACATGGAGGGGCAGCCATTTATGAATAAGTATCAAGATCAGGTAATTCTTTTTTAATTCCTAATTATTTTTGCCATTCCATTTTAGTTGTCTTTGCTTTGAATTCCCATGTCATCTGGTTTAGTCTTACATAAAAAGACACGTTAGTAGAGGTTTACAGTTGTGAGTTTGATTAGATAACTACCCCATAATGCCATTAACTATAATATAGCTAGTAAAAGGATTAAGTATGAACAATAGATTCTCTATTGCTGTAAGTAGAAAACTAGTGTGTGGGCATTCTTTAAAGTTATTTTATGTCTTACCATGCCTACTTCTACTTCCAAACTTCTATGTAATGCATCACCAGACATTAGTTTTAAAGATACCTCTTCCTTTCTGAAATAGGCAGAAAATATTCCTGCTTCCTTAACTTGGCAAAAAAAAAAAAAATACATCTTAAATATACTCTGTCCTGTTTCCATGATCACTTTTCTGTCCTTTGGGGAATCTTGTTTATTTTTTAAAATATTTACTGAATATAATCACATAAAATAAATGTGAAAACTGTTCATTCTTAGGATTTATGACCATTACAAACTTCAAAAAGAAATACATATAAATGGGTTACATGGCTTTATCTTCTATCTCTCATAAATATTTATTTCTGTTTTTTATTTACCAAGAGGTTTTAGCAGTTGCTGTTGTCAGTGCCTTTATGTTACAGAAGATCCATTTTTACCATAATTTCCCCCTCTTTTTTTACTTCAATTCTTTTTTTAAAAATCCTCTTTTCAGCCTGTGACAGACAAGAAAAACATTTGTGGGTTTTTTTCTCTACTGTAAGGTTAATGTAAGGTTAATGGTGGGTAGGGGGGAAGAGTTCAAGATCTTCCCTATTCATTAATAGGCTTCAAACACCTTTTGTTAATTTCTAATGAGGCACAGGGTCATGAGAGTCATACCCTCCAGCCCTGAAAAAGAGTATGTGTATGTGTATATATACATATATGTGTGTATATACATACATATATGTGTGTGTGTGTGTGTGTGTGTGTGTATACATTTTCTGAGGTGAGATTTTGCTTAGGGGCTTATTTTTTGGAAGAAATTTCCTGTGCCACATGAGACTCTGGGCAACCACTTTAAGAAGCCTCTTGGCTCTGAGAACTCAGATGTTGATGCTTCTCTCTCTGGCAATGACGTATGTATTGTCAATGGTCAGACAGCTGGAAGCCCTGTCTGTTGGTCTTTCTGTTTGTAATTTCTGCTTGTAATTTTTGTTTATATTTTCTCTGAAGTTCAGGGTACTGACTTTTTCCTCTGAACTAAGTGAATGATACATGTGCTTGATTAAAGTGATTGTTGACCCCTCAAAAGTTGTTTTCTTTTTAGAAAAGCAGGTCTAAGAACCTGTACAGCCGGCCCTCCTGTGCATCCCAGAGTCCTTGCTGATACATCTACTCAAACCAGAAAGTGTGCCCCTATCATTAGGGTACATGATATCCTTCCTGAAACCTTGACTTCTGATCTGACAAAGCTATTTGATAGAATTCTTTTAGGCTTTGCCTCGCTACAAGAAGCCATCGTTCCTAATAGATGACCTTCTCTATCACTTCTCTGAAAAATACTTGACTGAAAGGGAAGCCAAGTGCCAGGATTACATTTTCTGCTCTGAAACTAAACCTATCAGTGAACTGTCACCACCCTGAACACTAAAATGTGAAATATTTCCAGTCCCATTTGATGAAGGAATTCACACGACCAGGAAGTCAGAGGCAAATCAGGCACCTACCTAAAGCAACTTCAGACCAATGTATGATGGGGTTGGCATTGAGCTTACTTTCTTGAAAACACAAAACTGAAAAGTGATGTCATCAGTGTTTTTGATGAAATGATCATCGTTTGTTAGAGAGGCTATAAATGGGAAAGGATGCAGATAGAGGAAGAGGCCAGAGGATAGCAATAATGAAATTGTTGTCTTTTTCTCAGTAAGAGGAAAAAGAACAAAGTTCACAAAAAATATCATGGAAGGAGATTTAAAAGAGAAGGGGTGCAAAGGGTGCTTCTCCTGGAATGGCTGGCAACATAGGATCAACTCCTGGATGGGCTTTGGGATAAGACTAATTGAGATTAAAAAGTTTAGTGTCAGTCAGGCAAAACCAAGACAAGTAAGACAAGGTAAATCATATGATTTCTTGTGTCTATGGGAATATACAGATGAATGTCTAATCAAGGAAACATTCAGAGGCAACAAAAAATCCTAAGAGTTCATTAAGGATAAGAATGCAAAGTATCATCAAGCTATAAGAATTGGACAGACCTATAGAAGTCAATTCAATTACTCTGTAGATAAATGCTTATTAAGTACCTGTTATTTACAAGGTGTGTTTGTCCTTCGTTGCTGAAGAAGACCACACCATCAGAGAAATAATGACATGATTTGCACTTGACTTTGTTTTGAGTGAGGGAGGGCTGTGCAGGTCACCAGCCTCACTTCTCCTTCAGAGCCATCTGAATCCAGTGACCAGATATTTATTAGGATGACTGGAGATGACCCAGGATGAAGCAATTGGGGTCAAGTGATTTGCCCAAGGTCACACAGCTAGTGAGTGTCAAGTGTCTGAGGTGAGATTTGAACTCAGGTCCTCCTGACTCCTGCACTGGTTCTACATCCACTGCACCACCTAGCTGCCCTGTTATTTACAAGGTATGATGTTAGACACGAGATACAAGGTAAAGATCTAAATAGTCACTCTCCTTTAAGAATTTAAGTCATTTAAGGAAACAAAGAAACAGAGACTTGAGTCTGGTCTCTCTGGATGGATCTAGTAGAAGGTCCCTAAAATTCAATGAATTCAGCAAGGTTCCACATTCCTCCTACAGTGCCTCACTTCACTTTCTTCTCCACTTCCCTTCCTATTATGACTCTATGTAGTATATTTGCTGGGACTCCGTCACTATCTCCTCCTTTGATTGTGGAAGGAGAAATAAAAGTGAGGAGGACCTTTAGTTTAGTAGAATATAAAAAAAGGAGAATGACTCCATTTGCTTTCCCTTTTCCTTTGTCCCCCTCCAGAACTCTGTCCAGGACAATAGTTTTCACTCTTTACATTCTCCACTCTTTATACCTTTACTATCAATTCAATTCAAAATTCATTTCTATGTAACAAGCATTCATTAAGGGACAATTCTATGCTTTGCATTTTGCTTTGTGCTGGAGAAGAGATAGAGTTTATTAAAAAAAAAAAACAACAACAAGGATCTTGACATCACGAAGTATATGCTTTAAGGAACCACGATTCTGTCCATTTGGACTCTCCCTCCACCAACAGAGATATCAAGCCCTCTTTCACATAGTAGAAGCTCTCCAAGAATTATTCAACCTAAAAATTCATCACCCTACAGCCAGCCTTCTGATTAACTTCTTTAAATTTAATTAGACTTGTCTTTGGCCTATAGACATATAAATCCTATACTTGTGTCCTGAGATCTCTGTCTGTATTATATAATTGGTTGAGGGGGGAGCCAAGGATACCCCCTACTAATCTATCTCCCTCAGTGATGGGTAGAATTCCACAATTTGGTGTAGAATTCTATCTCTGCTGTTTCCTGTTTCTATTCTATTTTATTTCTAATGCTATTTCTGAGTTTACTATTTTCTACTGTTGAACATAGAATAAAACTTTGGGTCCTAAATGCTTTTCAGTTTTACAGAATCTTCTATTAATAAGCAAACTTAAATAGGAAGGGCCATACCATTACTGAAGACCTTATCAAGGATTGCTTTCCTTATTAATTAAGGAAACAAGAATTTGTGGTGAGTAAGACCTGGAATAGGTTATGGAATGAATGGCAAAAAAGAACTCTGAAGATGCTGAAGACCAAGCTCAGGATTGGCCCAGGACAAGACTCGACTGGCCCAAGTAAAGTCCTACCCAAGTGGAGCCTGGGCTTCTCAGATTTGGTGAGTGCATATGAGTCACTGTCCAATGAGGACGAACTGACCAGGCAGTTTCCAGATGGAGATGCAATCCAGGAAAGCTCATTGCCCTTGTACCCTTGTATATTCTTGGTGTATCAGGGCAGTCATCCTCCTCCTTTATTAAATGCTTATTGACTTGTGATTGCCTCATTTCATCCCAATCTCACACCTGAACTAAGAACTAAACACCAACACCTGGGGCTGGCTATAGAGCTTCACTTACCACATTAGCTCACTGACTAACTAGCACCCAATAAAGACCCATGCTTTGTGAAGTCTGACAATGAGGGGGATCGGCTGGATCGGAAGCCTCCTCATCATGGCACTGTCATGGGAGGGCTATACCTGAGATGCCACCTTATATGAAACATACAAGTGAGGAGGAGAGCTAACATTTATATAGTGTTTACTCTGTGCCTGGCACTATGCTAAGCACTACATAACTATGACCTCATTGGATCTTCACAAAAAGCCTGGGAGGTAGGTGTTGTTATGCCTGTTTTACAGATGTGGTAACTGAGGCAAGTAGAAGTTAAGTGGCTTGCCCAGGATCACATAGCTAGCAAGCATCTGAGGTCAGATTTGAACTCAGGTCTTCCTGATTCCAGATCCAAAATCTTCCTTGGTTTACTCTGCTTTGTATGGTTCTTGACTTAAGGCTGTTAAATAACTGTTAAATAATCTTTGACAAACTGCAGGATTTCTTTGGTGAGACAAGCCATACCCACAATTGCACTGCACAGGATAATCTCATCTGTCCTGGGTTTTCTGTTTCCTTTGTCCCATTTTGCACCTGAGCACATTCCACATAAACTGTCCTGTGTTGATGTTTTCTGCTAACTGTCCTTATCTAAGTACACAAACCATAAAGACCGTGGAAAACAGATCTGTCTACTGGGTGCCCCATTTAAAGTCACATTGCATTAAATGAAGCTGGGATTAAATGGGCCACTCTTTGAGCACCATTATTTTAACCTGGAAAATGTTCACCTCTATGACTGCACCAATACATTTGTGGTACTTATCTCTAGACTGCTAGGGATTTTATAGAGCCCCCCAACCCCCACTCAGGTATGAGCTGATTACTTTTACCAATGAGAATCTCATTTGACAAGTGTTCCCTGGAAGATAACTCCTCTAACAGAGTTCTCAGTTCCTCCAATGGTAGACACCAGCATGCGCTGAAAGTGTTTTTGGACCACAGCCTACCTTCCTAGATTTATTTCCTACTTCTCCCCACCATGAACCTCATCATTCCAGCCAAAATGACCTTCTTGTTGGTCTGTGAACTCGGCACTCTATCTCCAACCTCCATATCTTTGCACCAGGTCTTCCCCCAAGCCTAGAAGGCATTCTCAATGCTTCTTCTGACTCATAGAAGCTTGACTCCCTTTGGATGGCAACTTCTAATCATTTTAGGATCCCGTTAGTTACGAGTGCTCTGCTGCCCCCTCAAACATTTTATTTATTTGTTTGTTTAGCACTTATTTATCATTTATTTTATCATTTCTTCTGTAAGGTGTAAGCTCCTTAAGGACAGGAACTATTTTTATTTTGTTTTTATAGCCTTGCATGTAATAACCTCTTAATAAATGTTTGTTGAATTGAAATCTAGTCACAGATACATCCATCCTTTCCTGGCTGCATGATCTTGGGGTGGGCTTAATGAAAAGAATCCTAATGATACTGAAATCAGAAGGTCTAGGCTTGAATTCTAGCTCTGCTATGATCAAGCTATATGACCTTAAGGATGGCATTTCACCTTTTCCTCATGTGTTAGGTGAAAGAGATATGTTAGATGTCCTTTTCCAGGGTTCTTCCGAAAGTAACATTCTGCCACTTAGCTTCTCTGGGCTTCAGTTTCCTCATCTGCTGAATGGAGTTAATTCCATCTGTACAACCCATCTCACAGAGGTGTTATGAGAATCAAACAAGCTAATGTATTTGAAAGTACTGTGACAAGTACAAAGGAACCAAAAAAGATACGGGAACCCCAAAGTGGAGATTGCTAATGTAGTTGATCTTGAAGATTTGAATCTAAGCTCAGCATTTACCTTTTGATTAGCCCCCTTCAATATTAACTCCCACCCCCATTTGGCTAGTGACTTCTTTCACTCATTCAAGAAACATTTAAGTGTCTACTGTGACTTATTTCCTTTGTCCTCTTTGTCATTTTTTTCCGCTTAGTTATCCATTTTATATTAAAAAAAAATACTCAAATGGTGCCAAGGCACCTGCTAAGCACATGCATATGCATGAAGTGGAGCTCTGTCCCCTCGGAGACACTGATGTCATGCCTCTGGGGAAAGGGCTAAGTAACCATGACAACATGGCTCAATGTTACATCTTGCTTTTGAGAGCTCAGAGGATGGCCTGCCCCTGCTGCACAGGCAGGATGGCGGCACTCCCTCTGCAAGTCGTGTGAAGTGTCCAGGTAATGGCATCGGGCCAGCAGTGACAGAGGGTCATCCATGGTATCCTTCCATCTGTTCTTCCTACCTCCACCCTGGCGATTGGAAGAGCCAGCATGTGATTGCTAAGGCTGAATACTCCCACCTGAGTCTGGGAGGTAGGGCTAATCAGGGGAGTGCAAAGGAGGCTGGGAAATGCAGCTGACAGTCTGGAGAGTTTGGGTCAGAGATTTTATCTGTGCCAATCCATTTCCCATCCTAACCAGCTGCCAGTGACCCAAGTGTACCTGTTCACAAAGATCTGAATGTTTTTTTCTAAAAAAATCAGTAAATAAAGCTAGTAAAACTTGGGCGGGGGCAGCAGAGGGAAAAGAAGGTAAAGCTTGGCTAAAAAGCGACTGACATTGCCTGGAAGACTAACCATATTTTTTTTTTTACAAAATCACCTATATGTCAATAATAATAATTCAGTCCATGCAACACTCCCAATGTGAACTTTCTTGGACATGCCTCTCTCACTACCCTATATTTTATACCATTATTTTTTTCCTTGAATTTGAGTATATGTTCGGTGACTGCCTCACACACTGCTGAGATTTTGGAACATTTCCTCTCCCCCCCTCCATCACCCCTTCCCCTTCAAAATAAAATAATGTAGTGAGCTCTCAGCATGTGTATCTTTTACCACCCAATTTCAGTAACATTTTCATTATTAAAAAATAATAATTTAATAGGTTCTCAGTGTACAAAAGTTGACCTATTGTTCCGGGTCATCATTTCAATCGCATTTAAAAAAGAAAGCTTTCTCGCTAACGGGATATACATATTGAAGGCTTTAGCCCACAGGCTGTAACCAGACAATCCAAAGACGAAATGCTAACCTTTTTAGCAATGACAGCAAACAAGAGAATGAATGGGCAATCACTGCCGAAATCACAGGATGTTGCCCTCGAATCAGCCAGGGCTAGTTGTTTCTGAAACCCACAGCACTGGGAACCCTTCTCCATCATGTCACGCGCTTTATTTTCAGACCTGCCTCCTCAAAGTTGACAGCCCAAATGTCACAGGAAGCACCGATGCCACCCCCATCCCCCAAGGACCAAGATCCAGAAAGAAAAACTGCCAAGGCGTCTGGTGTCTTCCAAAGACCCCCCACGTGCCCTGGGCCAACTGCGACATCGCTGTCCCCATTGTCCTAGAGCGGTCTCACGCAGCTACTGGTCAATGGCCAAAGGCAGGGGTGCTCTTCCCACCGTCTGCGTGCCAACAGCATGCCTCTTGGCTCCACAGTCCCAAGTGCCAGGGAGAGTGGAGGTATTTCTGCTCCCCCACAAGAGAAAACAGTTGCAAACGAATTCACAAGTAATAGTTTGGTTCGCACTAGCGGGAAGGTCACAGCTGCTCCCCGGGTGAATTCCTTAGCAGCCAAGCTTATCTTGTTACCCTCCACCATGGAAGGGTATCAACTCTAGAACAGTAAAATGTGACAGTGTGATTTACCGTGGGGGAAAGGGGCTGGGAGTTTGGGCTTCCCTGGAAACTTTCTTCGTTTAGAACCTGAAGCTACTGTAGCAACAGCTGCTTACAAGTGGTACGAATTCAAAATTAGCAAAGCTGCGAGCAGCAAAAACATTTATCCCTTACTAGCCTCTTGAGGCTTGTAGAGAGATAGCGGCCCTGACACTTGAGTTGCTGATTTAGTTAAGCCACCCGAACCTATCACCCACCCACCGGACAAGTCACCAGGCACTCGGATTTGCCAACTCCTGAAACAGATGATTCATCAGCACAGTAGGGGGCTCCCCGCCTCCCAGGGAATGGCAGAGAGGCAACAAAACAGTGCGGGGTTTGCAGGGGAACGTATTTCAAGAGCTGCTGTGCTGTTTAAAGAAAGAGAGGGGTTTGTTGCTTTTAAGGTAGAATCATTTTATAGGTGAGGAAACTGAAAACCCAGACAGAACTGAATTGCCGAAAATCTCATGGGCAGCAAATGATTGAGTCTGAATTCGAACCCAGATGCTCTGACTGAGAAAAAATCCAAAGCAGCTCGTTAGTTAGCTTTTCTTCTAAGAGGCAGCTAGATGGAGCAGTGAGCCTGGAATCAGGATAGTCCTGAGTTCCAACCCAGCCTGGGACATTCACTAGCTCTGTGTGACTCTGGTCAAATCAGATAAACTTTGCCTCAGTTTCCTTATTTGTAAAATGGGGATGATAATTACACCTCCCTCGTATGGTTGTTGTGAGGACAAAATGAGATAATAATAGTAAAGTTCTTTGGAAACTTTAAAATTCTATATAATTGTTACTGTTTGCGCTTTCAGGACTTTATCCTTTGACAGGGGATTTAAAATTTAGACTAAAGTTTAGTTGTTGTCCTTTGTTCTCAAAGAGGACTGATGGGGGCTGGGACCTGGACCCCTAAAAGGAAAAGACCATGTCTTTGAAAGCAACCCAGTACCTGAATTTTCCCATACATTTCAGTAGCCCAGATCACTGACCTGGGTCTAAAGTATGGTCTTTAAGAAAGAAATCTAACCAGTAAGCCCCAAGATATTTTGCTAGGTTTCAGCCATCAATATTTCCATTCCTTTGGAGAGAGCACCAGCAGGTAAGGGCATGGTACCCCATGTGGATGGAGGGAAAGGGAGAGGAAGGTGAGAATAGAAGGAGAAAGGGGAAAGATGGAAGGAAGGAAGGAAGGAAGGAAGGAAGGAAGGAAGGAAGGAAGGAAGGAAGGAAGGAAGGAAGGAAGGAAGGAAGGAAGGAAGGAAGGAAGTTGAGTTGCTCAACTAGAACTGGCCAGTTTGGTCCCCATTGGGGCAGCTTGGACCACTCACAGGTTGTTTAATCTTCATTCTCCAAGAAGACTGTGACTTAGGGAAGTTGATATGACTTGCATTTGAATTGGATTTGAGGGAGGGAGGGCTGTGCAAGATCACCACCCTCACTTTCACTTCCAGAGCCATCTGGGTCTATTGGCCAGATATATGTCAGAATGACTGGAGATGGCCCTCAGACTACTGTCTAAACTGAATTGAGCAGGAGAGGTGCTCAACCTGCTGAGAGATGAGAGAAAATGAAAGTTCTGCCTACTTAAACTCTACCCCATCCCCACCAGAGCCATTCTAAGGCTTTTGGTGACCTGAAAGCTCCATGAGTCAAGAGTGTGACAAACACTACATTAGGTCACTTTCAAAGAGCCAGAGAGTATCTAATACTAGGGAGGGGACAGTTCCTTTGTATTTTGCCCGAGTCAGACCACATGTGTGGGATGATGTTCAGTTCTGTATGCAACATTTTTTAAGAAGGATAATGGGGCAGCTAAGAGGGGCAGTGGATGGAGCACTGGCCCCAGAGTCAGGAGGATTTAATCATATTGAGTCTCAGACACTTGACACTTAATAGCTATGTGACTCTGGGCAAGTAACTTAACCTCAATTACCTTGCCAAAAACAAACGACCAAAGAAAGATAATGATAATTGGAGAAAGTTCCAAAGAGGACAGCCAGGATGTATGAATCATTTGGGCTGGGAAGGTTTAGCCTAGAAAAATGGAAACTTGACCAGAGGTGGAGGAGGGAAGTCATGGTAACTGTCTTCAAGTATTCAAAGGATTGTCACTTGGAAAAGGAGTTTGACTCATTCTTTTTGACCTGAGGGAGCAAAATTATGACCAATGGGTAGAAGCTACAAAAGGTTTAGGTTTGCTGTGAAGAAAACCTTCTTTAAAATGAGAGCTATCCACAAATGGAACAGCCTCCTTGAAGGGGACATGGCTTATCCCCAACTTTGTTGCCATTTTTAGTCGTGTCTGATTGTCCACAATCCCATTTGAGGTTTTCTGGGTGAAGACAGTGGAGTGCTTTGCCATTTCCTTCTCCAGTTCATTTTATAGATGAAGAACCTGAGGAAAATAGGTTTAAGTGACTTTCCCAGGATCACACAACTAGTAAGTATCTGAAGCTAGATTTGAACTCAGGTCTTCCTAACTCCAGGCCTAGAGCTCTAGCCATTGGGCTACCTAGTATCTGCCTCCAAAACACCCTAAACTTCATCTCTTGGGACCTTGGGCACGTCTCTAACATCATTTTACAAGGAGTTGTGAATGTACAATAGAGGAAGTTTTCTGCACTGGGAGTTCCCCACATGTCACAAAACCAAAAAAATCTTGAAATGAAGGAAGACATCACTGATATGTGTAAAAATGGAGGTCTTCAAACAAAGACTGGATGGAACACTTGTCAATGTGCTATAGAGGGGATTCTTGTTAGGTGTGGCCTGTATTACAATGGTGTCTAAAGTCCTTTCCAACTCTGAAATTCTATAGATCTATGAAGTCTGTGGATTAACAAGGGTGAGTTACAGTTAGCTTGAACCAGTTTGAGAGCCAATCGTTAAAGTTTCAGTGTGAAACTTTAACTTGGAAATTGGCAAACACTACAAATCTAGAATTGATTATTTTTTCTACTGGAAAGTGATGGATAAAAAGTAAATAATGCATTTTGTTATTATTGTTCAATTGTTTTCATTCTTATTCTACTTTTTTTTTTTACCCCATTTGAGTTTTCTTGACACAGATACTAGAATGGTTTGCCATTTCCTTCTTAAGATTATTTTAAAGATGAGGAAACTGAGGCTGACAGAGTTAAGTAACATGCCCAGGATCACACAGCTAGCAAGTATCTGAGGCCAGATTTGAAGTCAAGATGAGTCTTCCCAGTTTCAGGCCTGGACTCTATCCACTGAGCCACCTAGCTGTCCCCAAATAATACATATTAAACTTTAAAATGTATTGTGGATACTCTTTTTTCTCAGAATGCTAGTTGCTAAAAGTTTACTAGTGTAGCCTTCATAAAGCCATTGTATCACAAGAGGTACATGTTGTGGAATAGGTACTGGTCTGAGAGTCAGCCAAGGGATCAGAGTTTTAGTCCTTTCACTAACCATGACCTAGGGCAAGTCATTTCCCTTATCTAGGGTTCAGTTTCCTCTTTTGTTCAATGAGGGTGCTGGATTAATTTATCTCTAAGATTCCTTCCAACACTAAGATTCTGTTCCTTCTAAATCTTTCTAAATCCTTAACAAAACAAAAACATAGTAACAGAAAAGTAGACCCTTGTACGGAGTAAGATTTCAGCCAGTGCTTATGGAGTTAAATTGCACTCCTTATCTCATTGACCATTGTATACACATCAGCATTTATTCATTCAACTGACATTTATAGAACATGTAGTGTGTGTTGGTTAATAATACTAAGCCCCTATCTTCACATAACATAGTAGGAAAAATAAAGTGTGCACAAAAACCTGGATTAATAGGCAAAAATATGAAAAGTGTATTAGAAAAGAGTATTAAAGTGAAATGATCATCGCATTTGGAGCCAAAGGATCGGAGTTCTAATTTCAGCTCTGTTACCAGCTGTATGCCCTTGATTATACACTTTACCATTCTGGGTCTCCATTTCCTCATCTCTAAAATGAGAGCAGGTGATCTCTGAGACTCTTTTCAAATCTAAACCTACAATCCTATTACTAAATGACCTCTGGATTCCTTGTAGCTTAAAATATTATAATCCTATAAAAGTATTTTGGAAATTCAGAGAGAAAAAGTATTAGTTCCTATTGAAATAGTCAAGGAAGATGTCATGTAGGAAAATGGTATTTACACAGAGGCTTGAAGGATGGGCAGAAATTTGAAAAACAGAGCTCTGCTTCAGGGAGAAAATCTATTGTCTAAAGCCATATCATTCTGAATACGCCCAGTTAGTCTAGTCTCAGAAGAGAAGCGGAGCTTGGCCTAGTTAGTACTTTGATGAGAGCTAGTTGTGTAACAGTACATGCTATAGTTTTGGGGGAGGTAGTATGTTAAAGTGGAAAATATACTGGCTTTGGAGTTGAAAGTTCAAATCCCATCTCAGAAGCCTTACTGCCTGTATGACCTTGGCTGAGTCCCTTAAACTCTCTGGGTCTCATCTAGCCCAACTAGAAAACCTTTGGGGTCCACTCTAGACTGAGGATTCTATTACCAAATAAATCATGTCCCAAGGACTGGACAGCAGGACAAGTCAGTTTCAAAGACAAGAATCATAGCAAGAGATTCTAGCCAAGAAGTTAATCTGACATCACGCATTTCGGTGAGGAGACACACTGATTAGCAGGAACTTAGGGGTCTCTGGGAGAAACACCACAAAAATCCTGAGTGAAGATTGTTGACACTTTGCCTCCACCCCTTAGTGTTTCCCCAAGTCAGGGGATAAGAGAGTAATTCAACAGGCAAAAGCAACTCTCAATGAAACTGTCAGGTTTCATTGTACAACTTCAGTATAACCAGGTTTCCCCACCTCCAAAGGCACAGATTCATAAGGAAACACTTCTTCCTCTGAAATAATAGGAACCTATTGCTGCCATGGTACCTGATGAAGAGTTTAAACCCTGTGGGAATGAGAACCAGGGAAGAGCAGAGACTTTTAATGAATAAGCCCAGGAGGGCACCACCCCACCCTGTGAGTGGATATTACTAGGGACTAACATTGAACGAAATCTAATTTGCTTTTGTCACAAGGGTCCTAAGAGACTAATGTGAGCTACTCTAGGCAGAGTTGTGCCGAAAAACAGTTATTTGCTCTCACTCTGCAGTGAGTAAGCCACAAGATGGCCAATTGTCACAAAGATTGACGACAAGTATATTCAGGGAATTAGGCTACAGCAAATGGAGAGGCGTGGTGTAACTATATGGGTTCTGCTGTTAATCACAGGCCATTCCCCAGCCAAAGTATTCGGCTGAGAAATCTATTGTCCCTTGGAAACATCTGCCAATAAACAACAGGGGAGAGGTATTCGTATTGAGCTTCATGGCTCACTCTCAGACCTCAGAAGATAACAATGGTCTCTCTTGGGCATCTTTGTTTAAAGGTGTATAAAACCTCTGCTAACATAGAGGCCAAGGATGAAAGGAAAACAAAAAAGGGCAGAGTCAACATTGAATTCACTCATGAAGGAATCTTTGGATGGAAGTGTCCATCTCTGACCTGCCAGTGTTCACTGGGTTTGATGTCTCTTGGCTGATAATGTTATCAACATTATTAGACGTTTGAATACATAGGAATTTAAGAATATAGGTATTTGGCCAAGCTATGGTTCTACAGACCATGACAATTTAGCAGTTTTTCCACCATTATTATAGGTGTAATAACTCAATGATACATTCACATTCTCACAGATTGCTTTGAGTTCCTAGCATTTCAAACTAAGGCTCTGAGCCCCCACTCCCTTTAAATATTTTTCCTGTGATTAGACAGTCTATTAATCAAATAATACCATATTGCAATGATGAATAGGGATAATTTCATCAAAATATAAATGTAGGATTCAATTATAAAACTACAAAAATACCAAACGTTGGCAACAACTGTAGCCCAAACTAAACTATCTCCCACATTTCCACAAGAAGATAGGAAGGAAGGAAGGAAGGAAGGAAGGAAGGAAGGAAGGAAGGAAGGAAGGAAGGAAGGAAGGAAGGAAGGAAGGAAGGAAGGAAGGAAGGAAGGGAGGAAGGAAGGGAGGGAGGGAGGGAGGGAGGAGAATGAGAGAAGGAAAAAAGGGAGGGAAGAAGGAAGGGAGGAAAAGAAGGAGTAAGGGAAGGAGGGAGGAAGGAAGAAAAATAGGGAGGGAAGAAAGGAGAGAGGAAAGAAGCCAATCTTGGGTACTGAACTTGCCATAAAGTTAATATGGAAAAGTGAGAGAGACCATTGCATTTAGAGAGCAAGGAAATGGGTTCAAATCCAAGCTCTTCACAGGTGACCTTTAGGCAAGTCATTTCACCTCTATAGAGCTCAGTTGCCGACTAGAGGATCTCTTTCACCTCTAAACCCTCTGACTCTTTTTGATCTAAACTTTTGATTTCATTTGTTTAGAGAGATCTCAAACAGAACTGCCCCACTACCAGTGTAGATTACAACTCTTCTGAAACTTGGAGTTTTAGAGAGTGGTTTGAAAGGTGAAGTCCCTGACCAGGGTCACACAATCAGTATGTATCAAGAGGCTGGATTTGAACTCTGGTCTTTTTGATTCTGAGGTCAATTGTCTTGTGACAATATAGACTCATGGTATCACAGATCTAATGCTGGAGGGGACCTCAGAAGCCATCTAGGATTTGACTTTCCATCTCACTTTACTTTGTTTCTGCAGCTCTGGAAACAAGATGCCTCCATAGTAGGCACCCCCAGGGATCTCCCCAACCTTGCTGTCCAGCTGCCTTTTGTGTTTTATCTTGCTCCATTAGACTGTAAAGCTCTTTGAGGGCAGGGATAATCTTTATTTTCCTTATTTGTATCCCTAGCACTTAGCACAGTGCACTTAATAGATATGTACTGAATTGATCTGGTTTTTTTCCATCATTATAGCAATGAAGATACTAAGGTCCAGGGAGGATAAGTATCTTACTAAGGTTGCACAAGTATTAAGCATTAGTGGTAGGATTTGAACTCAAGTCCTCTGTCTCCAAAACCAGCACTCAATACTTTTTTCTACTGTACTACCCTATCTTCCCCAGTGTGCTTTATGCCCACACATACACACATACACACACACACACACACACACACACACACACAGAGTTCTAATGCTATTAGTAAAGATGGAGACAGAGTGATTTTGCTCCTAACAAAATAGTAAAGTATATATTTTTTCCTGCTTCCTTGTAGGAAAAAAGTGGCAATTTCACCTAAAAGAATACACATAATACATGTGACTAAAGAAAAATTAATTTCAATTCAACAAATAGTATATTAAAAATTATGTTGTCTTGAGGAATTCACAAAAATAAGTAACATATAGCCCCTGCCTTTATGGAGTTTACAATCAATTACAGTAGGAATATGAGACAAATAAATTAAAAAAACTATATTACAAAGAAGATCATGGTATGTGTCATGGGAGAAGAAAGTGTTGGAAGGGATCAGAGGAGAGAGAAACTATACTCCATTGGGGAATCAGAGGAAACTTAGTAAAGTACCAATTAAAAATAGACCTTGAAGGCAAGTATGCCAATAGGTCAGGATGTGTGTGTGTGTGTGTGTGTGTGTGTGTGTGTGTGTGTGTGTGTTGTGGAAGAGGGAGGGAGGATTACACATAAAAGAAGTATGAACAAAGGAAAGAAACTAAAGAATTCAGGATCCATTGGGAAGAAGAAATATTTGTAGTCAGTTGGTCAGTTTGAATTTGATTGGGGTTTTTGTTTTGTTTTGTTTTGTTTTGGGGGGGGGGTTGTATCCCCGATGCTAGCACAATGCCTAGCACATATTAGGTGCTTAATAAATGCTTGTTTACTAAAAGTAGTAGTCCAATCTTAATATAATGTATGGAAAGTGTAGAGGAGTAGTAGCAGTTGGGAGATAAGGTGTGGAAGACCTCAAATGTGTGACCTCCCTTGACTAAATAGAAATAATATCACTTGACCTAGCTACCTTATAGGGCTATGAGATAATTATTGTGTAAATGAAAAAAGTGCTCTATCAATGAGATGATTTATTACTATCCTGAAAGTTCTCTTCTGGACACACTGTAGCATGTCAATGTCTCTTCAAAAATGACCAGAATTAGCTAAACTATTCTAGAAGTCTTCAGACCAGAACAGAGAATAGAAGAAACCTCCCTTGCTCTGAATACTTTCATGAATTCATAAAAGGATATATGATGACATCACTATGGCTCTTCTGTACCACATAGAGTGAAATCTCACTGTGCTTTTCCATCTTCATATTCTTCTCATCTTTATCTTCCTCTGTCTAGGTCTACCTGATATGCTGGATGCCTTCTTCTACTCCCTTGTTATTGTTATCTTAAAGATAACAATGTACATAGGTCATTCATCTTGCTCCATGACAAGCTGTATTGTTAATATATTTTTGCATAATGGGAAGATCTTTCCATCCATTAATAGGCCTCTGTAACCTGCTTGAGTCACATGGAAGCCTGAGTTATATGAGTCTGTGGTGGAAAGAACTTGCCCAGGAGTAGAGCAGAGCTGAAGGGAAGTTGGACACAGCAGTTAGAGCTGAGGGAGCGAGAGGAAGCAGGCATCGAGCTGTGAGTGTTTGTTTGTGGGAAGGCCCTGGCAGGGAAAGGTTTGGGGATTGTGGTGTCCCCTGCATTGCTATTATGTATAGATTTCTTTGTTGCTATGATGGATTTGCCTTTCTGGTATTGGGATTCAGCTTTCTGGTGTTTAAATAAATGTTTTGGTTCTGTCTTCCATGTGGAGAATCTGTTATACTTGGCAATTCAGAATTATACTGGCATATTCATAGCCGCCATAGGTGCTGTGAATTTCATCTTGGCACTACACAAACCTACTTCCTTTCCCAAGTATATATACCCCATTAAAGTTTTTCATGCTACTTCTCTGGCAGGAGAGATCATTGGTAATATACACTTCAGGTGGCTACACCCACTATGTGTCTTTTAATAGTCCTTTAGTTCAGCTACAATGGGGGTTCATCCATAGTTGGCCTATTTTTTCATCCACAACCACAGAGCATTACTAGGAAAACCATGGAGTGAAAGAGAGAAGTTATTGCGGCAGGGAAGAACTTAGGGTCACTGAAGCCTCTGCAGTTTCCTGAACATAGTATAATCCATTCTCCTACTGCTACTCCTTTCTGGGCCCAGGTCAGCGTGAATCTGCAGCACTTATCTAAAATACAGAGATCCTCTAACACAACGAGCTGTGTGCCTAGCTGTATTTCAGAATCATAGAATACCACAACTTCAGAATTATAAAGGGCCTCAGTGATCATGTACTCCAATCCATACCTGAAAAGAATCCCCACTGTCACATCCCCAACAAGTAGCCATCAAATCTCTTTCTGAAGACCTTTAAGGAGGGAGAACCCCTGCATCCAATGACAGCCCATTAGACTGTTGACAGCTCTAAATGTTAGGAAGTTTTTGCTGACAAGTCTAAATTTAACCTCTCTTGCCAATGGCCATCCATTGTCTTCTGGAGTCCAACAAAGCAAGTCTAATCCTTCCTTCCTATGCTAACATCCTTAAAGATAATTCACATTTCTCCCTGAATCTTCTTTTCTCCAGATGTTGTTATCCTAAGGATCTTTAGGATGTTATCTTAAGATAACACCCCTAGTTCCTTCAAATGGTCTTCTATGAAGTGAACTCAAGATCCCTCACTCTCCCGGTTTCTCTTTCTATGATCTCCAGCTTATTTGAGCAATCTGTAGCTTTTGCTCTATTTTTTCTAGTGTATATAAGGTGAAAATGGTCTTTTCAAATGATTATGAGAGGCTGATAGACTTAGATGGACTTGGGTCAGGAAGACTTTGTTTAAAAATCTGACCTCCCATGCATCCTAGCTGTGTAACTCTGGCCAACTCATTGCAACTCTGGAATATCAATTTCTTCATCAGTCAAGTGATCCCTCATAAAGTTGTTATGAGGCTCAAAGGAGAAAATGTATGGTAAAGTTCTTTGCAGACCTTAAAGACTTATACAAATGTCAACTATTTCATTTAGAATGCTTTGTAGTATACCAGGGCACAATGCCATTAGTGCAGTGTCACCTGTGATTAGGAGCATTTGAAGACCAACATTCTCTATAGGGAATCCTTCCTCTCTTTAAATCTATGCAGGACCATAATGCTGATGATCCTACTCAATGAACATATATCTTTCAGCTTTGTAGCTCATATGATGTTATGCTCAGTGGTTATGTCGGTGGTCACAGAATTAGTAGAGTATTTAGGCCAGAGAGGACTTAAACCCGTCAAACTCCCAAGAAGATGCTTAAGAGATCTTGGGTTATAGGGATCTAAAGATAATAGAAGGCTTTTACTTCCAGGGACTCAGATATCATAAGCCTGGTGTTTGTTCCACATGATGATGATTTCTGGATGTGCTTCATTCCCCACCACAATGGGTTAAAGCTACAGGGCCAGCACTGAACAATAGTTGAGCTCCATTCAGTGCAATTGAATACCAAATTAATACCTTTACCCATAGCTGTCCAGTGGTTGAGGCAAAAAGCTGTGGAACTAGATGCCATTCCTATCCTAATGGCACTTTGCTCAGTCATTACTGGCACTATTGGAAAGGAGTGCCAGTCACTTGGTTCTTCCCCAACCTATGGTTGGCAAAACCTGTCTCTTGTTCCCATTATCCCTGTGGTTCCTAGTCCCCCTTGAAGTGAAAATCTTTCCCTCTGCTTGATCTCCCTATTCATCCCTATGCACCTCTTTCCTATTGCTCAACAATCCATAGCCTTGACTGCCTTTCCATTCAGTTTTGTGCTGTGAAACATCTATTCTATTGTTCATAAATTTCCCTTCATCTTAGATCTCTTCATTTGATAGTTTCCATCTTCAGATTCTCACAAAAACCTGGATCTTTCTAGAATAGGGCTTCTTAAACTTTTTCCACTCTCAATCCCTTTTCCCATTTCAGTTAGTTGGTGTTGCATGGCCTGAGGGCACCTGCAGCGCAAAGTGCATGTGCTTTGTGTTCAGAACCAAGGCTGCAGTGAAGTTGTGTGATGTAATAGGGTCAAATACTGCCAGAAACTCCTCAGATTCATTATGAATTTGACTTTTAATTAATTTTTGGTCATTGCTCATTCAGAAACCTTTTACTGTTGCCAGATTCACAACCCACAGTTTAAGAAGTATTGTAGAAGATGCTACATCTCTCTTTGCTTTCTCAAATACTGGGTGCTCCTTTTTGTAATGCCCCTCATCCTTGCGGCCAAGAAGTAATCAAACCAAATCAAGCATTCTGTTAAGTACCTACCACAGTCAGGCCCTGTGCTAAGTGCTAGGGATAAAAACAAAGACAGAAAATAGTCCCTGCCCAATAGTCTCACAGTTCAAAGCAAACAAGCATGCAAACAACTTAGGTATAAGTAAGACATTTGCAGGATAAATTAGAAATGATCTCAAAGGGGTGGTGCTGAGATTAAGAACTGGGGAAGGCAGAAAGTAGGATTTAACATAAGATTTGAAGGAAGCCAATAGGCAGAGATGAGAAGGGAGAGCATTCCAGGCACATGAGGAAAGACAGTGTAAATCCCTGGAGTCAGGAAATAGTGTCTTGTGTGAGGAAGAACAAGGAGGTCAAGGACACTGGATCATGGGATAAGTGGAGGGGAGTAAAATGTAAGAAAGCTGAAAAAGTAGGAATGGACTAAATTTTGAAGGACTTTAAAAGAATAGGCCTCTCCTTCATGTTCACCACAATATTAAGACCATCCCTTGACTACTACATTTAGCAAGTTCTCCTCCTTTGAAATTCACTCCATGAATCTATATTGCTTTGTCTAGATCCTTATCAAAATTAGCTGCCAGCCTCCAGGTCATTGCCCTTCCTTTTTCAAGCAATTTAGCACCTGACTAACAGCCTTTGCCTCCACTAGAACCCCCACCCTCATACTCCACGATGTCGATATGCATATTAGTGTCAATATTAAATGTCCAATATGTCCAAATTAAATATTCTGTATTTATATATAATAATAATAATTAAATAATTAAACTAAATATTAAACAAGCATTTATTAAACCTCTGTCACCAAGCTCTCAGCTAGATATTGAGGAGAAAAAATAAAAACATGGTTGTTTCTGCCCTTAAGGAACTTACATTCTTTTGGACATTAAACACAATAATAGGAAACAAAAGCAAAGGAAATTCCAAATAAATACAAAGCAGTTTGGGGGAAGGACACTAGTGGCTCAGGGGAGAAGTAAGAAGAAGTCTCATAACAGGAGATGGAGCTTGAGTTGAGTTTTGATGGAAACTAGCTTTCTAAGAGATCTCCATTTTTCCACATCCCCTCTAACATTTGTCTCTTTCCGCTCCAATATGATAGGTGTAAAATATCTCAAAGTTGTTTTAATTTGCATTTCTCTAATCAATAATGATTTAGAACATTTTTTCTTATGACTATAAATTGTTTTGATTTCTTCATCTGAATTGCAGTTCTTCATATCCTTTGACCATTTTTCAGTTGGGGAATGATTTGTATTCTTCTAGATTTTATAAAGTTCTTTATGTATTTGAGATCTGAGACCTTTATCTGAGAAACAGCCTATAAAATTTTTTTCCCACATTTTCAGCTTTTCTTCCGATCTTGTCTACATTTGTTATATCTGTAAAAAACTTTAATTTAGCGTAACTGAAATTGTTTATTTTACACCTCACTGCTCTCTATCCCTTGTTTATTCATAAATTGTTTACCTGTCCATAAATCTGATAAATAATATGTTCTATGTTCTTCAAATTTTCTTGTAATATCTCTATATCTAGGTCAAGTAGTGGAAAAGAGGAGGAAGAATATTGCAGTCAAGGGGAAAGTCTTTGCAAAGGGATGGAGATAAGAGATGGTATGTGCTGCATGTAGAATAACAACCAGTGTATCTGGAACATAAAGTGGATGAGGAGAAATGGGTAATAAGCCTGGAAAAGTCAGCAGGAGCCAGGCTCACTTAAATGCCAAACAGAAGAATGCTTGTTTAATCTAGTGGCAACTGGGAGTCACTAGAATTTTTTTTTTAATAATGGAGAGTGACATGATCAGATCTTTGCTTTAGGGATATCATTTTGACAACCATGTGGAAGATTAATTAGAGAAAGCAAAGAACAGATAAGGGAGGCCGATTAGGAGGCTATTGTGAGAGATATGATTGCCTAAACAACTATGGTGGCTGTATGAGGAGACAGGAGGGGATGAATGTTAGATGTTGAAAAGGTAGAACCGACACATCACACGCTGATTTAATATGGAGGAGTCCACCAAGACTGCTAGGTCCTTTTCACATGGACTGCTTTCTCGTCCCATTTTTCCTATCTGGCATCTGATTTTTTTAACAATCAGTTTTCTACAGTAGGGCTTCGTAGTTATATTTAACTGACAACAAGATACTTGACTACAAAAAGAAACCAAGAGCAAAATACAGCCTAAAAAAGTCATACATTTAGAACTGGAAGGACCTTGGAGGTCAATTCACTCACTTTATAGATTAGGAAATTACGGCCAAGAGATGCTAAGTGATTTACCCAGGGTCAAACAGCTGGGAAGCTGTAGGAAGATTGATCTGGTACTCAGTCCAGCTTTCCTCACTCCAAGTCCAGCTGCACTGCCTAGTTAAGTTTGTTTCACCAATGACTGTCTCATACATTTGTTGACTATTCAAGATTCTTTGACAAATGCAACCAGACAGATCATTTTATTCAATATCCTGATAAGAGATCTTCAAAGAAAAGCTGTAGAAAGGATTCTTATATGAGGGGGCCTAGACGGGGACTCTAGGGTCCCTTCTAACTCAGATTCCATGAATCTGCCAACAATAGGCAAAGAACTGCGTAAGTCAATAGTTTTCAAAGTGTGATCCTCACATCTGAGAGTATGTCTGATTTATCCTGTATATGTCACGTTTGCACTTTATCTCCCTCACTAGACTATAAGCTCCTTGAGAGCAAGGACTTAGTTTGTTTCTTTGTTGACCTTACTTTGTACGCCCATTGCTTAGCACAGTAGCAGGCACTTTAAAATGCTTGTTGACTTAACTTGGTTTAATTGGCTCGGCTGCAGCAGCTGCTGTAACAGCTCCAATCGCTAGTCTCTGATGACTCTTCCAGCCTTTCAGAGCTCATGGATTCAGAACCTGCTATGTTCCATCTCACTTAAAAGTAAGATTGAGGAGAAAAAAATAAACACAAATGACACTGGCACCATACACTCAGATATACATGCCAGGTGGCAAGAAAATGGCCAGCTGTCTTTCTCTTCACCTAGTGGTTAACAGAAGCTCTTTCTCCTTTTTCAAAAGTCACTGGGAAGAGGGTGAGAGATTGTCCACTAAAACCTTGTGGATGGCTTTTCATCATGATGTAGTAAGCTGACACAGAGACAATACCTGCACTGAAACTCTCAAGTGAGGAGAAGGGTCTCTGCCTTATGCTTGCCTCTCAGCAGGCTCCTCAACTCTCCATGGGGATTGGAACCAGGAAGGGCAAACTTTGCATGTTCTGTATAACCCACCAGCAAGGGCAACTGTGCATATGTTCTAAACAACAGGCCCTTCTTAGTCAGTCCTCTATTACATACACTCTTCTTCCCATTAAAAATTGGCCATCCTTAGCAAATCATTTGGGGTATATTTTCAACTCTTGTACAGGCAGAAATCACAATCACTTCAAGATACTGAGTTATGAGGATTCAACAAACCCAAAATATTTTACATAGTTGATAAGAAGCAAATGCTTGCTTAGTATTCACCAAGGGGCTCTCTTGGTACTTGTAATGTTAATTAGAGTTAAATATCTTCCCCACCCATGAATAGGACTCACCTGAAGCCCATTAAGGGAAGCTTTTGTTAATTTCAATAAGGCCTTTGGTCAGGAGGGTCAGGATGCCCTCCTGCTCTGAAAAGTGTATATATATTCTGAGGTGTGGTTTTACTTTGGGGCTTATTCTTTGGAATTCTGGGTAGCCATTAAGAAGCCCAGATGTTGGTGCTTCTTTCTCTCTGGTAGCTATGTATGTATGGTCAGACAGGTCTGTTGATCTGTATGTAATGTATGGTCATTCAGTTAGAAACCCTCTCTGTTGCTGAATGTAATTAGAGAACATTGTTGACCCTTCAAAAGCTGCTATCCTTTTAGAAAAGCAGATTTCTAACCTTCTAGAACCTGTGCTAGCAATTCATTTTGGATGTGTCAGGGTGCTTATTGATACAGTACTCAAAACAGTCTCCCCAACTCAAAGGCAAATAGAAAAGGAAAAGGAATTCAGGTTGCCTATCTCAGAAGGAAGCATGTTTCCTTTAGAGTGTCCTAGAATACATGGGACTCTCCCTATAGGGATATAGGACCTGAAGTCAATTAACAGTCACCCCCTTACCCTCAGATTAGGAACCAAACTTTTCTGCCAGAATTCAGCCATGATGTCCTCAGCACAAAGGGCCATCCAACTGGGATTCAGACAAAATCCCTAGGTATTCTTTTCCACACTAGGCAGATAAAAACTTTCTCTTTACCATAGGTAATCCTCTTGGAGGCCTAGAAAAATTTCCTCTGGGTCCCTATGCCAAAGAGCATCTAAAATTTTCCTACTATATTCTCATCACTGCAAAGGCAATCTGCACAGAATTCCAAACTCACCCAACAATAGAACAAGCAGACTCAGTTTGAGAAGAAAGAAAGGAGAATTGGCATTTGGAAAGAGAAGATTTTAATTTTTGATAAACCATTTTAAGTTTGAACCTAGGGTGGGAGGTGTAGGAAACCATAGCTGCCTTTTTCCCTTCCTCCATCCAGTTTCCATTTAACCATAAGTGCATAGTGTCTTTGCTTCTTTTCTCTCTTGTGTTAATTCTTTCCCAACCTACTACTAAGTGAGTAGTCAGAGATGGAGATGTCCAATTTATGACCTTATGAGCTTTAAAATATTGGAAGAGCTATCAGGGGTCCAGCAACTAGAGTCTGGTAAGAGAGTTTGCTGTCAATAACAGGAACCAACCTGCCCAGTAAGGAGCCTGCCCAGCTAAGAAGGGGTGGATCTTGTACTTGGGCCGTGCCACTCCCAGAAGTGAAACAGGTGGGGACTCTGAAAAGGGAGAAAATGACTTCCAAGATCAGGAGGCAGCCCTCACACAAATGTGTGCCTTATATGAATGCTTCCATACCTTTCTTCAAACTTGAACCTACTCTTTCTAGGGAACAACACACCTCTCCAATTTGCTGGGGGGAGGTATATTTTGTAGTAGTTCCCCTTGCCACATACGTTCTTAATCATATTTTTAACTAATTTTTTCCAACACTCAACATTCTGTCTGGCATTAATAACTGCTTGTTGACTTGACAATATCCACTGGTCAGTTCATATTATAGGGCACAAAAGATGGAGGTTCTGCAAGCAGTAATAATAAAAGCTGCAGTTTCTCAGGGTTATCCCCTAGGACCTCAAGGAGAGAAATACCTGCCCTCTGAGGACCTATTGAGCCTGAGGGGAAAGGAGTTGGGAGAGTGAGATCTGAGAAGGAATCTTTACCTGCAACCACAAGTGAGAGAAAAGGAGATGGGCAAAAATGATCTTCATACTGATAAAAAAAAAAAAAGGAACACAATGACTTCATTTTCTCAGTTCCTGATTTCTTTAAAGCAGTATGTTTGGGGCTTAAAATTTGTTTAGATTTGCCTTTGGTCCAGTTTCTTTTTTTTTTTCTTATTTTTTTCTATTTTATTTTTCTGTCTCTTATTTTTTGTTTCATTTTTATCATTTTTCTTTTCATCTTTCTTCTTTTGGTTCATTTTCTTTCTCCACTTCACTTATTCTGTTTCTTCATCTCTTTGTCCTTTTTAAACTTCCTTTTCTGCTCTTTCTTTCTCTTTCCAATTCCCACAAATCTATTTCTTTAACATCTATTTTACTGTCTTCCAATTGCCAACCAAATCCTCGCCAGCTGTGTAACATGTCTAGCCCCTAGCAAAATGCCCTTTTTTCTCTATTAAAAATCATTTAACCATAATATCTAGATCTCTTTACTTCTTTCTTCACAATACCATAGCTGACAGTTTCTCAGAGGCAATATGTTTCAAAATTTAGATGTATAATATAATTACACTGAAGCAAGGTGGCACCTTCCAAGCAGTCAGGTAAAGTCTTAATAAACTGACAAGTATAAGGAACATATCGACAAATTTGTGTTAATAATCAATCAACACTTAAAAAGCATTTCCCTATTACATAATAATAGTTATTTTCTTGCTACACAATAAATTACATATAATTATATTATTATACATATTATAATAGTAAATAATAATTATTTCCCTACATAATAATAATAATCCCCTATCACATTCCAGGCTCTGTGCTAGGTACTGGGGTTACAACAACAAAAATGAAACAGTCCCTGTAGGAACTTACATGCTATCAGGAGAGACAACATGTATACATATGTACACATATATGTATCTAGAGGTGCATATATATCCTAAATAAATTCAAATTAATTTCGAGGAAAGCACACTAGCAACCAATTGCATTAGGAAAGGCTCATGTAGAAGGTGCCAACTAAACTGATATTTAAAGGAAAAAAGGACTTCTAAGAAGGAGAGAAAAAGAAGAAGTGTAATCCAGGTGGGGAAGACAATCTATGAAAAGGTGAGGAAACCAAAGATAGTGTGGTGTATCTGAGCAACAATAAAAAGACTGATTTAGAAGCAACTAGGTAGCAAAGTGGATAGAAAGCTGGACCTGGAGCCAGGAAGACCTGAGTTCAAATTCTGCCTCAGGTATTTACTAGCTGTGTAACCCATGGTAAGTCACTTAACCTGTTTGCCTCAGTTTCCTCATCTATAAAATGGGGATAATAATAGCCCTACTTTCCAGGGTGGTTGTAAGAATCAAGTGAGATCATAATTGTAAAGTACATATCACAATGCCTGGCACATAATAAATACTATATAAATGTTAGCTGTTATTATTATTAATAATAATTTGACTAGACCATGGCGTATGTGAAATGGAATAATGTATAAAGTGGAGTAATGTATAAATGTATAGGTTGGAACCAGATCATGTGGTAAAAATAATTGACACAATAGTAAATATAGGAAACATCTTTCTGCAAAACTTCATTTCTTGTGGATAAAACACATGCATACATACATACATACATACACACACACACACACACACATGCACATTAGGACTTGAAATCATTACTAAATAGGTTTCTTTCATATAAGGTATGAAGAAGCCCATTACTCATTGGGCAAATTTGTGCACAGTGAGGAAGACACCAACCAGTTGTGTGGGCACAAAGACATGTGTGTGATTTACCTCTTTTTCTTCCATTCCCTTCCCTTCTTTTCCACTCCCCCTCTTTGATATATTCAGGCAGACTAGCTTATGCCACAAAGGATTATGATTTTATGGCATGCTTCACTTATTCCATAAACTTGCTCATCAATGACTATGTGCATCATAATCGGAACACTTACAAATATCTTGGGGATGACACAAATTCTGAACACTTCAGCCATTCTGTCAATGTTTGGGGGAAAGAAAAATTCCTGACCCAGCTCCAGCTGAAAAAGCAACTTGCTGAAACATCACCTCAAACAGGAGGTTCCAATTCATTGGAACTCAACTTATTACACACTTGAGCAGCTCTTGGAACAAGAAAAAGCTGTACAAAATATTGCAGGAGGAAGGAAAAGTAGATATTCCTCTGACCTTTACTCTATGGAGTCTGACAGCTGTTTGGGTTACCATCCTCCTTGGGAAGTCAGTGCTGACAAGGCAAGTGTGAAAGAGGCATTTGCCACTGATCAAGTACGGGCAAGTCTCAGTCAAATAAATGTCAACTTAATTTGAAGCAAAAGAAACTCAAGAGGTATGAAGCTGAGAAACTCCACAGATGCCAGGTTGGGATGATATCAGGAAGAAGGCAATGTTTCAGTGGGGTTACATTCCTTGAGGCATGAGTAGGTGGCAGGAAAATATTCCAACCTTTCTTCCTGGATGACCTTGGTCATGTGAAAGTATTTCTGAGATTGACATGCCTATTTGCTAACAGTTACCTTACCAGGCAGGTGAACTGGACACAAACTAAGCCTATTTGCTGAAAGGAGCCAATCAGGAATTTGCAGTGAGCCAAAAATCTTGCTCACTCCTAGATGCCTTTGCTGGTGTTTGTTGGCTAACTTAACTGAGCTATGCACCCCAAACCAACCTAAACAAGTCTTGTGGTCAACTGTTCCTGCAATACCTCCTGCTTCTGTGTCCCACCTATTCCTGGGAATGATTGTCCATTCTTTGCCCTACTCCCAGCAAGCATAAATTGCCCCTGCCTCTCCTGGCTGTGGGCTCCTTTGTACCTTGTACAGGAGAAGCCTCGGCACTAGTGTCTGATTTTCCCTTAAAAAAAAATTTCTGCTTTCAACTCAGTTTGGACTCCTCTGCATTTTGAGGGGTGGGCTTCACCCAATTGCAGTCACTATAGGAAAGCTGAGGGGAGCAAAGGTATGCAAGATCTGTAATGAAATTGCTTATTTTTTCCTCTCTATATGTTGGTTAGTTGTTGTCCTTCATACTTGAAGAGGACCAAAATGACATCATTATGCCAAGTCAAGGTACAGCATGTCTAACTGTGGCTGATCAAATCAATACAAGTTCAGAAGGTTCTACCACAGGTCGGGCACAAAGAATCTGTATGAACATTTTGGAAGGAGATGTCTCTAAATTTGTGGTCTTATGTTTCTTACACGGTGTCCTCTTTGATGCAGGCACACCATGCTGGGCAGTCCTGTGCCAGTGTCTCCCATGTCTCACAATCAATTCCAAAGTTCTTCAGGGAGACCTTAAGAGTATCCTTGTAACACTTCTTCTGACCTCCATGTGAGCACTTGCCTTGTGTGAGTTCTTTGTGAAATAGTCTTTTAAGACAAACATACATTTGGTATTCAATGTGGTCAGCCCAACCAAATTGTACCCTTTTTAGTAGGGTTTGAATGCTTGGCAGTTGAGCACAAGAAAGGACTTCAGTGTCTGGACCTTATCTTGCCAGATGATTTTCAAATCTTCCTAAGACAATTCAAATGGAAACAATTCAATTTCCTGTCATGTGCTGACATCCTGTCCAGGATTCAGAGGTCAAGTACAAGGTCAGCACAATGGCTCTATAGATCTTCAGTTTGGTAGGTGATCTAATACCTTTCTTTGGAGTCTCCCGAATTAGCTGAATTAGCTCTAGAAATTCATGAATCAACCTCATAATCTATATGTATCTCTCTGGAAAGTATATCGCCAAGGTAAATGAACTTATCCACAGTATTCCAAATTTCTCCATTTGCTATAACTTATGGTTCCACATAGGTATGGTGCAGTACTGACTGGGAGAGAACCTCCATTTTCTTGATATTGTCAGGTCAAAATTCACACAAGCATCAAAGAATCAATCCATACTCTGTTGTGTCCCATCCTCAGAGGCTGCATTGAGTGCACAATCATCTGTGAACAAAAAGTCAAGCACCAACTCTCCCTCCACTTTAATTTGTCTTATAGCCTTTTCAAGTTAAATAATTTACCAACAGTGTGGTAACTGACCTTGATGGCATTTTCATCCTCATTGAAGACATTTGACAACATCACTGAAAGCATCTTGCTCATAGCATTGCTTCACTCCATTGGTGACTGGGAAAATGCAAGATCATTCATTACCCAGAACATAAGCAAGCATGCTGTCATGAAGCTGATGTACAATACTGATGAACTTCTTGGGGAAACCAAAGTTTGCCATAATTTTCCACAAGCCCTCACAACTGACAGTATCAAAGGCCATGGTTAAATCAACAAACATTTTGTACATTCCTCTGTTGTACTCCTGACATTTCTCCTGGAGTTATTGGGCAGCAAACTCCATGTCAATCATTCCTCAGTCCTTTCTGAAGCCACTAGGGCAGATGACTATCTTTCAGGTGAAGGATCAGTCAGTTAGGAAAACTCTGACAAGACTCTGCGAGAAGTGTGTAAGAAAGAAATCACCCCGTGATTGTTAGAGGGCAATCTTTTTTCCTTTATGAATACAGACAAAGGAGGGGGGATCATTGAACTTCTGGGGAAAACCTCCTCTTGCCATATAACCCAGAAGGTTTCAGTCAGCTTTTGTGTGAGCAGTGGCCCCTCTGCCTTGTAAATCTCAGGTGGAGTAGAATCAGCACCAGGTCATTTGCCACATGAGAGGACCCTAATGGCTTTCAAAACCTCTTCTTCAGTTGGAAGTTCAGATACAGAGGAAATGATTCACCTCAGGCATATGGTCACTGGCTTCAGCATTGGTTGATAATGGTCTGTTAGAACACTATGAAAGTATTCAACCCATTTCTCCAGGATCATGTCCTTATCGTTAATCAATGTGGCTCCATCAGCACTGAGTAGTTGAGGTGCACTATAGGTTTGGACCCACAAATAGCCTTCAGGGCATCATAAAAATGCTTTGGATTATTATTATTGGTGGTATGAGTATTCAAGGAGAACTATAACCTCTGGTCTGAGGGCTTGTCAGGCCCTTTTCAGGGGGGACATCACCTCAGATGTCCACCTGACATCCAACTTTCACCTGTGGCTCCAAGAAACTGTAGCCTACGTAGTGGCCACACCCTGGTAAAATTATTTGAGCAGACTCGCTAAACCAGGTTGAGGGTCAGGCCTCAAACCCACTGGTGAGTTAAGGAGATGTCTCCCCAAGCATATGTAGGCATCCCCTGGTGGAATGAGCAGATGAGAACAATTTGTTCCAGTGACCATGAAGATGGCTGAAGCAGGTAGGTGCTGGGGAATGATTAGAGCTGGGTCAGATAGTGAAAAGACCAAGGTCAACACTGCATCCTGGGCCATTGCCAGTTGCTTTTCTCTTGCCACTGGACTTCAATGACTCTGGAAGAGAATGTGAGGCTGATGACTTTATGCAACCCTATCTCACTTAAATCCAATTTATGTCCAAGTCAAGACATCACCCTGTGATGTCATTGGTCCTCCTCAAAAAAAAAAAAAGAACAAAGCAACATCAACATGAAATTGAACTTCACTGGGCTTCTTACTGAGCTAAGAATCCTGCATTTCTTTACACTTTGCTTGCACTTTACTTTTGATGGAATTAAATGCTGACTTCTTAGAGATGGATGAACTATCTTGCTGTTTACCCTGTGAAGTTCTTTTTTTTTATTTAGTAACTTCTTAATTTATCCATCATTTTCACCAAACCAGTTCTGATGCTTGTGAGTGTTTTGGCCCAGATGAGTAATTGCAGTGCTGTACATCAAATCTCTGAATATGCTAAAATCAGGTGTGTGTCAGAAAATCAGAGACTTATCATAATTCTTTAATGCTTAAACATGCTTATGCACCAGTCAGAATAGTAGTCATGAGGCTGGGTTCAATTCCTAATGGCATATAGTGACCTTCACCAAACCATCCCTGTGATCATGTTAAGTAACAGTATTTTGCTGCCTTAGCATTTGAGGCAGTTTCCATCACATTTATCAAGGATCTCTGACCAGCAGACACTGGAAAAACAGATACCTGTCTTCCCTTCCATTGTAGAGTTCTAGGATGATGAATTAGCAAATGATTTCCAGGACTTTGAATGCCACAGTGATAGCTTTGTGTCCCTAGCTTCCTTCAAAACATCACTCAGATGCCACCTCCTAGAAAGCTTTTCTGATGACTCTGATTAATAGCACTTCTCCATCTTAAAATTACTTCATATAACTATACATTTTCTCATTTGTGTACATGTAGTCTTCCAGTAGAATGTAAAGTCCTTGAGGACAGGGACTGCTTCCTTTGTGTCTTTCTGTTCTCAGTACTTTACAAATAATAAGCATTTGATAAACATCCTAAATTGGATTAAGTCTGATACACATATTAGATTTCCTGGAAAAAAAGTGACTAGTCTTTTGGAAACAATCACAAGTTCTATTTGTATACTAACAACTAAAAAAGGTTATTTCTTCTGTAACAGAGACTTGTATGGTGTATGTGAAAAGTTGCCCTTTCCTGAACATAGGTGACCAAACATGGATCTTGAGATGGGCATGTCAAAACATGGATGCAACTTAATGAGCTTAAGAGTTCCAGATATGCTGTGTCCATTGATCAGAGCTGACTAACAGCAGAGGGTTTCTTTATCAGGGATATGAACCACCCAGAAGATGAGTTGAATCCCTTGACAGACTTGGTAGAAGATATGGTCCTAAAGGAAATTGTTTGGACAGGGTAGAGCTGAGTTATGATGTGAAATGCCAACTTAATAATCCAGAAAAATGTTTTGTTTTGATATCTTTGACTTCATTGGAGAATATAACAGTAGTTACATATTATCACACACTGTTTTAAGACTTTCTGTCAAGGTGTGTTTGTGGATGGTTTATATAATCAGTATTTTTTCTTTGTAGAGGAAATAAATAAATGTCCCATATGTTGTTCTTATTGTACATTGATTGTGTAAGAGGGGGCAGTGGGGAGATTTACCAATGATCCCAATTCTTAGGATCCTGTTTAGTGTGCTCATCTGATTCAATCTCCACATAGACCTTGGAGCATATGCAGACATTCCAAAATTGTCTCTGACCCATTAATCATATAGTGAAACCTTTCATATGGTGGGGCATTTATGATAGCCTGTGGAGCTAGAACTGGGTTACATTCAAAAGGCGATAATTAGCCAAAGTGAGTCTCTTGGTCGAGTTCTTTCTGGCTTGGATATCCTTTGAGCAAAAAGGAGAATCAGCTGTTAGTTGTTTCTGGTTGGATGAGGGACCTTGGTAGCTTCAATGCCTGACCAAGCTCTAAGCACTCCACAGTCCCAGCTTCAGCCACCTTCATGGTTATTGGAATAGGTTGTCATCTGCCCATTCCACCAGAGGAAGTCTTCACATACTTGGGGTAGACATCCCCTTAACTCATCAATGGATTTGAGGTCTCTTAGTTACCTTCAACCTAGTTTAGCCCAAGCGTCACCACTGTATATGCTACAGCTTCTTAAACCATGGTGAGAGTTAGGTGTCAAGTTGGGTGTCTGAGGTAAATGAGCAGCTCTGAAAAGGGCCTGACAAGCCCTTACACCAGAGGTGCTAAGCCTCCCTTGGATGTCTTTACCAAACCCTGTCAGACCTGGGATCAAGTGTTTCCAGCACAGGAGCCCTTTAGTAAAGAAAAAGCTCAGGCAGCAGTGCTGAGCCTCTTGGACCCAGCAGCAATCATAATTATTAGGATTATTTAGGAATTTGTACGGAATCAAAGGATCATTGCTACTAACTCTGAAGCAGTGGCTAAGATAAAATCATCACCACTTCCAACATTAACATCTCCAGAACAGTGTACTTCCTAAAATTCCAGTTTCCCCTCAGAGTAAATTGAGAGTACTGTCACAAAATGTAGGCACTTCCAAGGTTTGGATTGAACCGAGGATTGCTTTTGACCAAAATAGCTCTTTGCACGGATCCTTGATTTCACATACATTGTCCAACCAGCTTTTGGAAAGATGAATCAGAAAGCAAAGGGCACTACTTTATAGCAGGGGTTCTTAGTCTTTTCTGGTGTCTGGACCCCTTTGGTCATCTGGAGATGCTTTGGGTATTTTTCAGAATAATGTTTTTAAATACATAAAATGCATACAATTACATCACTTCAGATTCAGAACACCTGCTTAAAAGCAATTTTTAAAGTAATTTACTATCACAATCATCTAAAATAATTTCTGAGTTGTTTATTTTTTAAATTTTGTTTTATTTTGTCTTTGAGCCATTGAATACTTATTTGCAGAATGATATTTCAGTAGACTTAAGCCCTCTAGATCAATGGTATTTGCATAATTATTAGGATTATTGGATTATTGGCAATTATGATGATTAAAAATGAGCTGTCCAAAAATGAAGTGGACTGGCTTGGGTTGTAATGAATTTCTCATCATTGGAGGTCTTTGAACTGAGGCTGGATAATGACTGGGATATTGTAGACTAGATTAATACATTAGATGAGGGTTGGAATAAGTGACCTTTGAGGTTCCTTTTCTACTCTAAATTTCTATGACTATGTTTACTAAGCTTCCACAATGTCTAAGCCTCTCTATAGCAATACTAAAGCCATTTCTTCAAACTCAAAAGTGTCTATGAGCTCCCAGTGTATTTTGCTAGTTTCTCTTAGGAATTTTTAACTTATCCCATCTTTTGTAATCTTAATATCATAGACTAAGAATAGATGGAATATTAGAGTTCATCTAATCCAACATCACCGTTTTGCAGAAGAAGAAATTATTCATTGGATGCTTTGTGGGGTTTTTTTTCCCTTTTTTCTCCTTCAGGAATAAAGCAATTTTGGTTAATGTAGTCTAATTTCATTTGAGGTGAGTAGATATAATTACTATTCAGGTTAAAGAAATTTGTTAATGACCACACACTTAAAAAGAGTGTGGTCATTTATTTAATTTTAAAATTTAGTTTTTTCTAATTGATCAGATATATACATATATCACACAATGAAAACTTCAAAAATTAGTGTTGTGGTTGGCATCTATTTTTAATATGCCTATTTGAGGACTTACAGAAATACATACTAAGCTATCTATTATTACTTTTATCCAAATATAGTACATTCTTGATGAATCAAAAGCTATTTAGTTTGCAAACTAGCTAGGTCTCTTAGACCTAAAACTCTTAAAAGGGTTAAAGTAATCTCAGAGGGGAACAGGACAGTCTTAAAAATGTAATAGTTATAATGCTATTTCAAATGGCTCCATTGAAGAAGAAAAGAAAAAAGGTTTTTTTAAAACAACAATGTGACTGCACAGGAAGCTCATAAAGGAACTAAATTTGTAAAAGGACATATACAAAAAAGGCAGATAACCAAGGACAAATACAAAGAAGGAACCTGTGTGATCAATATCAGTTTATTCTAGGCTTCAGCTAGAACTCATATCATGTTCAAATACGTAATATTTGGAAAAACACTCAGCACAGTTCCTGGCACATAGGGGCTATATAAATGTTTCCGTTAATTTATACACGTGTGTGTGTGTGCATGTGTGTGTGTGTGTGTGTGTGTGTGTGTGTGTGTGTGTGTGTGTGTGTATACATCTATAGATATTTGCCTGGAAACTTGTAGATCCAATTGAGAGGCTTGTAAACTAAAGGAAAGAGTATCCTGTTGAGAGATACAAAGAGACAGAGACAAAAGGGAGGGAAGGAAAGAAAGAGAAAGAAAGAGAGATCATAAATGGATAGAGAGAGGGATGGATTGATAGATGAGTGATAGAGATAGATAGGTAGATAGATAGACAGACAGACAAAAAAATCTATCAAGACAGAACTGAAAATAGTAGATACGACAGAGGTAGATGAATATCGATGAGAAAGACAAATATTTCACAGAAAACAACACCATGTAAGGACAGGGTCATGAATAAAACCCCCAGCTTCAGATGTCTACACAGAGGCAAAAAGTAAAAGTAATCAATAAAGTTAAATCAAAGTCAACATGAGAAGAGGTAAATTCAGCCTCTTCAGAGTCACTAAGTCTTGGTGGGATAAAGAATTATGAACAGAATACATTTATAGAAAGGAACAGAATATTCAAAGAAATATTAGATAGAAGTAATAAGCATTTTTTTGAAAATTATATATAAAAGAAATCATAGACCAGAAGGAAGAATGGTGGAAAGCTTTTGGATTAGGATTAGTAAAGTAGTAATGAAAATTCAAATCTGGCCTCAAACACTTACTAGCTGTATGATCCTGGGCAACTCATTTAACCCTGTTTCTCTCAGTTTCCTCATATTTAAGATGACCTAGAGAAGGAAATAGCAAACCACTCCAGTGTCATTGCCAAGAAAATCCCAAATAGGGTCACAAAGAGTTGGACATGACTGAAAAATGACTGAACAATAAAAACGATGAAAGCGATGTTGTGATGGGGATATAGTACTGACCACCTGGCTTAAAGGAAGAAATTAATGTGAAGCTGATGAAGCAGTCCACAAGCTTCTCATGGAGGCTGACAATAGTGGAGAGATTTCAACTATCAAGAAATTGTAGAAACAGCAAATCTGAGATGAAATGGAATTTAGGAAACATCTTGTAATAGCCCAAAGAATCCTCACCAAGAACTCCCTCTACAATATTGCCCCAAAGTAATTATCCAACTTTGCTTAAATCCCTTGAAAGAAAATCTCACTATTAAAAAGCTGAGTTTGTTTGAGAATGAATATTAAAATATTCTTCTTGCACATTTGATTAGCTTTCTCCTCCACCCCCAAATATTCCCTTCTTCTTTACATAAATATTTCCCTAATTATTTCCCCCATTCTGTTTTTCACTTTTTTGAAACTATAAGAATTGCTATCAAGGTGTTTTTTTTTTAATTGACTTAAACTTAGTTTATTCTATTATTATTAATTCTACTCAAAGGAATAGACTGAAAGGAAAAAGTAAAGAGAAAGCCAGTTCCTTGCTAGGGGCATAGTAGATAGATGATTTGGTTTGCAGTTAGGAAGACCTATGATCAAACTCTTTTCCTGATATTTGCTAACTGTAGTACTCTGGGAAAGAGACTTCACCTCTCTAAGCCTCAGTTTCCTCATCTCTATGTAAAATGAGATTAGACTCCATGGTCACTGAGTCTCTTCCAATTTCAGACCTATGATCCTATATCCTCCAAGTAAGCCCATTCTAATTTTGAACAGCTCTAATCCAGTCATTACTCTTATCCATGCCACCATGGACTCAAGTTTTTCTCTTGTGACTTATTTCTGTTGGGCAGGCCATTAATTCTGCTCTCACAATTCTTGTTTCTCTTTTAAATCACTCAAGAATTTCCTGCTATGATTCCTTGTTCTCTTGGAAATCCACAGTACTCTCATTGGGCATTGACTCATATTCCTGTTTTCTTGTAATATTTATTTGTAGATGTTTGGATTCTTTTAGCTTACCTGGAGGCCATATTTCTTTCTATTAAAATCTTCCCTTTTGTTTAATCCACTCAAGCTCTTAATTGCAGGGTCTTTTGGTTTCCTCCTCTAACCTTCAGTAATTTCAGTCTTTTTTTTTCTTATATATTCATCTCACTTTCTGACTGCTTCCTTTTTGGTGGCAGCTTCCCTGGGCCTGGATCTCAAAGCTCCTTTAGCCTCCTTCCAGGCTAAGCAAGTCACATTTCAGCAGTCACTCTGTTCTCCAGGTGACTTGTAGGAGTACAGCCACTTTATTTATATATTAATATATTTAATTGTTGGATGAACTAGTTGTGCTGAATGGATTTTTTTCCCTCTTATTTTTTTTTTAAGTGTTGACTTTCTCTCTGTGAGTTCAAAGCTGAGATCCTGGGCAATAAGATTCATCACAATAAACAGTTTGTATTTTGTATTATAAGTAATGTGTAGACATTTTTTTTTTTTTACTTTGGGAGGGCAGCAAGAGAATCAGAATTGCACAAAAGGAAGATAGCCCAGGCAGAGGTAAAGAGAATGGGGAGACTGGAACCAGTAAGATTGATTAGGAGTTTGTAAAGAGTTTGCAAGAGTTCGTAAACATCAGAGCTAGGGTGTTAGCCGTGGTAGTGGAAGGGAGGAAAAAGATCCAAGAGACAGACAGAACTTTGCAGGATACAGGACTTAGCAACTGATTGGAAGATAAGGGAGTTGGGGAGGAGGAAGAGGAAAACTTCAAATAGGTTGAATTTGAATTGTTAGCAGTATATAAAGATGGAGATGGTCAGCAAGCAGTTGTAAATGTGAGGCTAGAGCTCAAAGGAGTGGTCAGAAGCAGAGATATAGATATAGGAGTCATTTGCATAGAGATAATAATTGAGACAATGGAAATATTTCAAATCCACCAATATGAAGCATATAGAGAGAAGCATACCAAGGACAGAGCCTTAGCATACTCATATAGTAACACAATAGCAGACAAAAAAAATTAATGTAATCTTGGGATGAATAAAAAATAATAAAAAATAAACGCCATTTCCAGAAAGAAGGTGATAGTCATACTATGTGCTACACTAGTCATAGAAAAAGTGACAAATTTGGAGTCAGAGATTCTGAGTTCATATGCTGACTTTGCTACTTATCTGTGTGACCTTTGACAAGTCACTTATTGTCTCAGGGCTTCAGTCTCCTCATCTATAAAATGAGGTGGTTGGGCTAAATGACTTCTAAGATCTTTTCCATCAAATAATTTCAAAAAATTTTCTGGAGTGCTGTGTCCAGTTCTAGGCATCTCATCTTCATATGAACATTAACAAGTTGAAGAGATCTAAAGAAGTATAAACAGGATCATTAGGAGGTTACTTTGAGAAAATGGAATAACATTGGCAGAGGATGAAGCTACTGAATTCCTAGTTTACTTTTGTCTGTTTTATTAAAGAAAATTGCGTGCTTACTTGAGAGGTTAATTCATCATTTAAAAATGACACTGAATTTCAAGATAGATGAACATGATGCTTTCAGCATAAGATGTCTATTGTTTATTAAAATAAATTTTTAATTTGATAGGGATATAGTAAGAAAGCACCTAATCACTTAACTGAGTCAAAATTTCCGAAGTGATCAAAAGGAGATTACAGGCAAAAAATCATGAAGCATGGGATATGTACTAGAGAAAGTGGAGATGAACATATCTCCTCCTTTTTTCCCAGTGGGCAAAGACTAGATTCTGGCAATCACAGAAGGGTAATTTTAGGTCAATACCTGGATAAATTCAAGAAAGGATTATTAAATAGATGATTTGTAAGCAAATAATTGAAAATGTGGTGATCACTAGGAGGCACTATGGGGTTTACTAAAAAACTAATTCATATCAAATTAACCTGATACTAGTTTTTGTAGCTTAAAGAATTGTCAAAGAAATAATATATCTTTATTTCAGCCATAGGATTTTGCCCTGATCTATGTCCATTAAAAACAGGGTCACTAGTAGTAAATCTTAAAATGAACTGGGACTAATAAAAATCCCATATCCACAATATGTGAAGAATTAATTCAAAATTTTAAGACTAAGAACTATTCTCCAATAGATAAATAGTCAAAAGAAATCAATAGGCAATTTTCAAAAGAAAAAATCCAAGTTATCAACAGCTATATAAAAAATGATCCTACTGATAATTCAAAAAATACCATTTAAAACAATTTGGACATTCAGATCACCATTCAGACAGGCAATGAAATGAGAAAATTAACAAATGTTGGAAGATCTATGGAAAAAACAGAAACCCTAGACCACTATTGGTGGAATTAGGAATTAGTCAAGCTATTCTGTATTTTTGTTGGATAATATATGGCTGAAATTCAAGGAACAGAGAAATCTCTAGAGAATCAAATATGAAGACAATCCAAAGAGTAGCAAAGAAAGGCAAGGCAGGTATAGATAAGTAACAGAATATTAGCAAAATGTCGCATAAAAATATAATATCTAGAAACTATTTGATCAGACAAGATGATGGACCAGTTATGTTCTAAGACTATAAGATGAAAGGTAGGCAGCCCAAGTTGCTCCACTCATATTCATGGAATGTTAAAAAAAAGATAAAACCTAGAAAACAGTACATGGTGTATTAGGAGGGTTCTTAAGGAAGCTTCATACTAGAACATGGAAAAATGAAATGTAATAAGAAGGTGTAAATCAACACTGTTGGAGGGAAGACCCACATAAATAAAATCATGGATCCATCAAAGTGTTCCAAATTTGTATTCATGTTAACTTCAACATTATAGATACATGTCTCGCAGCTAGCTAGCATTTTTATAGTGCTATAAGGCTTGCAGAAGAACAACTGAAAAACTTTGGAATTGATTGCATGACACAAGAGACATTGGCATAACACTGCCCAGCATGTCATGCCCACATCAAAGAAGGCACTTGCCCTATGAGCAAAGCAGAATTGCAGCAACTCAGAAGAAACATGAGATGCACACATTTAGAGAATCCACCCCAAACGTTCACATGGACTATTTGTGCCTGACCTGTGGTAGAACGTTCTGAGATCATATTGGTCTGAGCAGCCACAGTCAATACACTGTAACTTGACTCTTAACACAGTGATGTTATTTTAGTCCTCTCTGAGAATGAAGGACAATGACCAACCAACCACAAGGTCTACAAAACCCTTTCCATATGTTATTTCACTTGATCATCACAATAAGCCTGTGAGGTAGGTACTATTATCCCCATTTTATAGATCAGGAATACCAAATATCTGAGTGTGTCAGTAAGAACCCCAACATACACAGGGGGGCCTGCTATCACAGGTTCTTAGATCTGCATTCATAAAAGGAAAGGCAACTTTTGAGGGGCTAATAATCACTTTAATCAAGCACATGTGTCATTCCTTTAACCAAACACGTATCATTCACCTAGTTCAGAGAAGTCAACACCTTGAACTTCAAAGAAAATACAGAGAAATCATAAGTCAACAGACATGGCTTCCTCTGCCTGACCATCAACAGACAGATCCAACTGTCTGACCATGGTTGCCAGAGAGGGAAGCACCAACATTTGGGTTTTCCAAGCTAGGGGACTCCTTAGCAGCTTCCCAGAGTCCTCCTCTGGCCAAATAAACACTTCCAGTCAATAAACCCCAACGTCAAACCTCAGCTCAGAGTATTTATACCTTTTTTAGAGCCAGAGGGCATCATAATCCTTGAGAACCAGTGCCTCATTAACAAAAAGCGTGAGCCTTCCCACAAATTTCCCCTAATCAACCTCCCCTTAATGGCCAGATCCATTAATGGGTGGGGAAGATCTTTAATCATATTAAAATAGTTAATAATACAAGCATAAAATAAAATATAATTAACAATACAAATACACATACTGATTCTAGTTAAAGAAACTCTTGTTTCTGTACTTTATCCCTAGTAAAGACCCTGATTGATAAAGGCAAGATTCAATCAGAGGCACTTGATTATACTAAAACAAAAACAGCAGAACATCCTATTTTGCCTGCCATCACACTGAGCCAAGAGTTGAACTCAGGTGTTCCTGACTCCAAGTTCAACACTCTATCCTCAGTACTATTTCAGGTTCAGGTATTTCCTGAAATGTGTGAGAATATCTGAAGTCATCCTAATGCCTTTTCCTTTCCCTCACCTCCTTGACTGTGTTTTGATTCTCCTTTACAGCAGATCAAGCCATAGCAAAATATTCTCCATAAACTTAGATTCAAATGACACTTGGGGAGACTATTCTTAGTTTTCATGAGTGAAATAACTGATCTATTATTTTATTTTTTCCCTCTCTGCTCTGGTCTTAAAGAAAAGCCAAGAGGATAGCAAAAGCAATTCTTTTCTCTGTCCTTCAACCAAGCTCCTTCATAATTCAAATTAAATTATTCTTTGTCAGGCATGGAATATCCAGGTTCTTCTCAGTCTCCTTTCATAGCACAAAGCACTCATACGCATTCCCCCTGTAAGTAAAATTGGCTAGCCAAATGATGAATAGTAAACGTGAGTGCTATGAAAGCCAGTATTGAAAGTGCATTCTCAAGAAGACATATTTGAACCATTAGGAGCTCCCCATACCTTTGATCGAAACTTCCTGTAATTCAAAAAGGCTGAAGGAAACTCTATGAAGTCTAATTATTTTTGAATAAGATTTATGTCTTGGACTTCTGAACCAGATGAATCATTGATCATAGAATATTTAAGCTAAAAGGGACCTTAGAGATCATCTTCACTTTAAAAAGGAAAAACTGAGGTCCAGAGAAGAGAAACGAGTTGGCCAAAGCCACTCTGAAAGACTGGAACTAGAATCCAAGATGAAAATAGCCCTCCAGTGAAGCCGTGGATCCCTAATGCATCCTTTATTTGGTTGTCATCATGATCAGTATCACCGTGGGACAGCTAGATGACACAGTAGATACCGCACTGAATCTGAAATCAGAAGAACCTGAGTTCAAATCCTGCCTCAGACATTCATTAGCTAACATGACCTTGAGCAAATCACTTAAGCTTTGTCTGTCATTGTTTCCCCACCTATAAAATGAGATGATAACAGCACCTACCTTCCCAAGTTTGTTGTGAGGATAAAATGAGATAAAACATGTAAAGTGCTTTGCAAACCTTAAGATACTCTACAAATACTGGTTATCATTATCGTCATAGAGCCAAAGAATCACAGAATCTCAAAGCTGGAAGGAATCTGAGGTCACTTTGTCCAGTTCGTGTGTATGAGGCTGGCAGAGGAATGAGACCACACACATTGCAAAATAAACAATCCCATGCAGCTGGTTTCAGCTGGTGGGGAGCTCCCTGCACAGAATATAGGGCAAAGGCTCCTCTAGGCAGGGAAGGGACCTCTAAGGAAAGAACATAGGGGCTTTTATGCCTACCCCTTGGGAACTCCTCACACCCCATAGAATGATTATATTGGCTGATTTCACCTAAAATTATTGAATGTATCAGGGATGGGGGAAAGGGAAATATAATAGGAAAAAACTTCGCTCAATTTTAGAAGCAGCCATTTGCTGTGAATACTATACTTGCGAGTAGTCTCATTTGTACCAGAGCAGGTTAAACATGGAATGAGCCTCTATACTTGAATAAGAATTCACTCGGTGTGGGTGTACCCCAAGGCTCTTTCCTGAAGCCACTTCTCTCCTTTCTATATACTCTTTCTCCCTCTTGGTAATCTTACCAGTTGTGTATACGTTCAACATACTAGGCAAGCGAGCAACCAGGCACACAAGAACCCACTACCTCCGGAAATTTTCCTTTCCATTTTTTGACATCTCTTTTTCTTAAGAAATGTTTCTCTGTATCAAGCCCAAATTTTCCTCTCCGTAGTTTCCGCCCATTGCTTATCATTATCACCTTTTTTTGGTCTAAACATGTGATTTTAATTAGTGCAGGGAATTGTCAGTGAATAGAAGCTGTCTCATTTTTGTATTTGTCTACCCAGCACTGTTCACAGTGCCTTCTACTTAATAACTACATGTTTATTCATTCATGCATGCATGCATCCACCTATCCAATGCAAAGTGGCAACTATTCTGCACCACCTTGCCTTAAGAATCACCTGGAGCACTGAAAACTGAGACAATCCTAGATCTTCTTAACTCTTGGGTGAGCTCGCTATCAGCTACACCATCCTGCTTCTCCTTATCAAACAATTATCATTAAATAAGCAAATACAGCATAGCTGTGATGAAGTTGTTTCAGCACCCTAGGACACAGTAGGAAAGAGAAAACAATGACAAATAGACATTGCATAAGGACCCATATTTACCACTATGCTCAGCTGGACAATGAACCAAAACAAAGCACCCTGTGCAAGAAGTATGTGACAGAATGAATGAATGAACAAATAAATGATAAACAAATGAATGAATCAATGAATGAATACTTCTCTGAAGCTCAGAGCACAGTGTGCAAATAAATAACCAAAAAAAATACACATTAGTGTGTAAACATAGAAAGAGACAGAGATAGAGAAGAATATAAATATAGATACAGCAACTAGATGATACAGTGGATGGAGCACCAAGCCTGGAGCCAGGAAGACCTGAGTTCAAATATGGCCTCAGATACTTACTAGTTATGTCACATAACCCTGTTTGCCTCTCTCTCTGTACGGAGAGAGAGAGAGAGAGATCTATATATGTGTGTGTGTATTTATGTAAATATACACACACCTGTGTATGTATGTATACATATGTATATGCTCCATAACATGTTAGCAGTCCATTGGAATAAGCTAGGACTTGGGTAGATGATCATCTCTTTCTCACTTTGGGTCACCAGAGGCCAATAGATTTTTCCTATGAATTGAATTCCTCTGAAGACAGTAAAGCAATAAAAGGAAGACCTTAGGAAAGGCACCTGTAATGACTGATACACGAGTTATACATACATACATAGGTGTATATGTATATGTGTGTATATATATACTATATACATGTATATAAAATCTCAGAGGCAGTGTGGTATAATGGATAGAGAGGTAACTTTGGAAGCGAAGATCTGAATTCAAGTCCTGCCTTTAACACATACTGGCCATAAGACCCTTGATAAGTCACTTAACCCTTCAGTGTCCTGGACAACTCTCTAAAGCTATAAATTACAGAACAGTTTCCCATTCATCCCTACTGGTAGAAGAAGTTCTTCCTCCAAATTTGGTCTGTTTTTTAAAAAGGAAGTAGATGTATATCTCTACAGGAGTTAGCAGTATATATTTTTTCCATTCTACATCTTCTTGTACCATTGTTTTCTTGGATTCACCCTACCTTGACTATAAGTAAAAGGGAAAATTTTGGCAAAGTTGAATCCAGTCAAGATGCATGTTAATTGCAATGTTATAATACTAATTTGTGCATTCTTACTCAACCATAGGAAACTCATTATTGCCTCATTTAACATTCTGAAAACATTTTTAGACCATTTATGGGTTTAAATGGAAATAAATATAACTGCCCACTAAGAATTGCCACTTTAATCAAATTAACTTTACCAATTAAGGAAAGAAGGCATCTCAAGATCAGCCATAATTGGTGCTTATGGAAGACCATAGTTCAGCTTATAACACTTGGAAAGACCCCTTGGAACAAGAAATTGTGGGTATTTGGGTAATAAATGCACCCATCAGAATTTTGCACTGGTAATTTTTAGCACAAATTTTAAAAAATAATAATAATAATTTGAGGTTGGCTTATATTTTAAATCTTGAAGAAGAA